>NW_010319788.1:27206-44700 GCF_000700745.2 Antrostomus carolinensis
CAATTGAACTTACTATAAAGTACAAAAATATGAGTCCAGGGAAGAGAGACGCCAAACCTCTCCAGAGCTGCCATGTTTGAAACAACCACATTTCCTTAAGGCTTCTGAAGGAAATAGATTTGCATGGATAAACCAGAAGGTTATCTCATGGCCTAGTAACTACTCACAAGATAGGAAACAAAGGTAAAAATACAGTCAGTTACCAACAGGAAAGAAGGTAAGTCCACAAAGTCCCACAAAGACCCGCACCAGGATCTGTTCTCACTGAACTCACAAATTACTTGGAACACAGAAGATGAATGGAGTGACACAGCCTGCTGCTGCTGCTGCTTTATTATTTAGAATAGTGAAAATGAAAGCGAACTGGTAAACTGCAGAATGGTACAGGGCAGCACTGGACAAATATTTAGTTGAGATGTAGTAACAACTTCAATAGTCCCTGCTCATTCCCACCCCAGGTGGGAGACCTCCTACAATATGTCAGTACAGTGAATTGCGCTGTGTCATATGAAAAACAAACATATGGTCAGATAATCTTTAATCTGGTTCAGTTCACCATTTCAAGTCACTGCACAGCCCCACCAACACAGCTAATAAATGATAAAAGATCAAGAAAACAAGTCAGTTGTGAGGATTTTTGACATTCTATGCCAGGAGAAAGACATGTGAGAAGCACATCATATCCACTGGCTGCTACTTTAACTAAGACTGTATTTTTCCTCAAAGGTGGTGAAGCATTCACTCGTAACAAATCACCTAGTATGCTATTCACACACGAAGAATGCAATCAGCAGTAATTTGAACTTGAAAACAGAAGGTCTGAGATCCCATTAGCAGAGCTGATAGTCTCAGACTCTTCCTAGTCTTACCATCCAACAGGAGACGTCACAGCACCATCACCTGTAGCAAAAATACCTTTTTCTCTCTTAGGTGGTTTAGGGTACGTATCTTTCATTGTAGAGCTGCTTTTTAAACATATGCAGCACCAAGTGACAGCTTGCAAACCTTAAGGAGATACTAAGAATTCTTATGTTGCAACTTAAGGAAAGCAATGAGCTCTGCAGAGGCCCAGGTAAAAATAAAAAAAATTACCTTTTAAGTCTATTTTTCCCATGGTGTACTTGTAGCTTTTTAGTGGAGTTCAGACACAGCAGCAATACCTGGTGATTGTATCTATACCGCCTCTATACTGACATTTTTCATCAAGTTCCTTTCAAACATCTGAAAAAGTGATAATCTCTCCCAAAATTTAACACTCTCTTTCTTACATAACCATCACAACTATTTTAGTTTGGATTTGTAAATATCTGATGATATACACATACCAGTTCTACTTTTTAGATAGCCTTTTCCGAGACATTATAACATTTTCGAACTCGTATCAGTTTTTATTCAGGACCATTTGATTTAGACCCATTGTTTATAGCAGGAGGCATTAACAACTATTTCTTTATATAGTTTTGCAGTCTTTAATAACAAAAAAGCTATCCATTATTTTAAGATAACTTTGAAAGAAAAAAGTCAATTACCTAATGGATTACACTAAATTTTCCTTGAAACAGTTCAGTAAAACTAGGGAGGGAGGACTGAAAGATGAGAAGAAGAATATTAATAAAGAAAACAAAATCCCAAAGCACACATATGGTTGATTTTTTTTTGAAGTAAACAGCTCGGTCATCAACTGATTACAGTAACAATTACACACTATCTCACATTTGTGGCCATAAGCTTATATCATTCAAGGTTAGCAACTTTCTAGGCAAAAGCCTTGGGAAAAGATACCCAGTTAGCCTCATCTTAAGATCCAAAAATGAAATGCCAAAATTTCAGCTTGGATAATCTTTGCTATAAAACTGCTGTAGGGCTTCTCTCAATTGCAGATTTATGAATTGTCACAAGCTTTTTTCTTAGTTTGATGGTTTGTTATGGTGTGTAAAAATAGGCCATGTTTCAGCCATTTATCTTTTCTTAGTTTTTTTCCTGTATTTGCATCTGAGCTTTCCATACAAGACTGACATTGATATAATCACATTAACAATTTACCTTAATAAATATTATAGAATAAAATTACTACATTTCAATTCTTTCAGAAGTGAGACCTTTCAGATGTATGCAAGGTCTGCAGTTTTTTGTTTTGGTGGGGTTTTTTTGTTTTTTTAAGTATACAAACAGTTCAAAGGTAGACATGAAAAAGAAAATTTCCAAGATGTCCAAGTAAATAAATGGCTTTCATTAGGAAGGCCTGATTAAGAATATGGACCTATAGTAATTAATGAGAGACAGTCTAGCCCTGTATGAGGGATTTAACCAGAATAAATTAATTCTATGTGAAAACATGTGAAAAGCAACCATCTCTTTGATGTGAAAATTCCAGTGATATTCAGCAACATACTAGAGGCCACTGCAAGCCATTTTCATTAGACAGTATTTGATATTGTGTTGAACTACTGATTGATGTATTTTCAGTTTATAGCCCCAAACATAAAGTACCTTTTAATTAACTTAACTGTTCTTCCCTCCACAGGGAGGCTCTGGGTCCCGACCTGGATCGCGGTCTGGTTCACCAGTTGCTCGGCGCTGAAGCTCTAAGATGCCATCCAAGGATCATGTACTCTGCTTCATAATATAACTGCCTTAAAATTGATAACAACTGCAACAATTACCTAGATAGATGCAATCCATTACTTAATGCCAATTAGGTTCTGCATGCAGTAGATTATACAAACTTCTATTGGCAATCCCTGACCAACAGTTGAATGAAAGGAACACAAAAAGTAGCTTTACTAGATGTTTTCCTTATTTTATGTGAAGTAACAAGATCTCTGACTTTACTCATTCTTCTTCAGGATGCCCTAACTGTATGCTGGACTTCATTATTTCTCCCAAGCATCTAATTTGAGCTCAAGTCTTCTGGTTTTGTTTTAGTGAGCATCAGAATTACAAATAAAGAGCTAATTTCTGCAATACTGAGCACTGCTGTTAACGTATTTCTGAGACAAAAAAAAAAAAAATCCACCATGTGCAGAAGTTGTAAGGACTGTTTATCCAAATACTTTTTTTTCTTTTTTTTTTTTGTTTTTCTTTTGTTTTAATCTTCCTTCTCTCACTCACAGAATAATTTATTTTCATAACAGGATTAGGCAGTCATGGAAAGGTTTACCAAACATTGGGAGTTCAAGGCATGTGAAGCGTGGGAGGGGGCAGATGTTGTAGAATCAATACGATGCAGAGCAACAGAACTAAAGGAAAGTCTTTCCATACCATGAATTGCTCATCGCATCCAAACCATTAGAATTAAGAGCAGATGAGGGAGAGAAAGAGGATTTCAAATTTGAGTTAGACTAATGTTAAGAAACAAGGGATATTCCCAGAGAAGAAACATCTAAGACTACACAAGTGACCACTGGACGTCACTGGTGCTTCACACAAACTCTGCTGCAACAGCATTAACTTTGCAGCACAACAAATAAGTAAATAAATATATAAACAAATAAGTCTAATTTCTGAAAGAGAGCCCTTCAGTACTGGTATCTCAGATAGTCCTGCACATCTTGTGTTAGAATTTCAAATCTTTCTCTTGGTATTGCAGCAGTGTTATATTTGATCGGCTCTTTTGCCTCAGTAACATCTGGATGCCTATTAAGGGCAGTGCACTAAAGCAAACTCATAGTAAACTACTGTGAACATTTAACTGTTGTACTGTAGTTGCCTTATAGAAATAAATTATAGCTGACCTAGATTTAGCTATTAATTGTTCACAAATTACTAAAATGAATGTGTGGCAATGGTATTTCCAACCACACTTAGGGAAATAAAAGGCTCTTCTGAATTGCACTGTTTTATTACTTAAACTTACCATTTCTTCAAGCTGTCATCTAAGTGTCTGATTAATTTATTTTTTTAGTTTTAGCCTGTGTATTGTAGACTACAGTTAATGCTTCCCAGGTTGAAACTGCATTCCTAATAAATATCCAGTAAAAGTTACCTATAAATATGCATGTTAATTGTATTTCACATCTAAATCTATTGTAGGTTTAAATCGGTGTCCATTAATATGAAGCAATGAAAGATGAGAAAATAGAAAATACAGAGTAAATAAAAAAAAAAACAAACACCAAAATATTAAGCATATACACACATGTATTACCTACAGTGGTTGCTATGTGTATTTTTCTATTGTAGCTTCATTCAGATGTATACTCTGCAACATAATACTTGGTTTAATTTGAATACGTAGTGTTCTTCTAGGAACACAGCTTTTAAAAATATTCATTATTGAAATAAAGTAATCAACTTGAAATGAAACTTGTACCAGTTTTGTCTTTTACAACAGAGAAGATTACATATATATATATGTGTGTGTGTGTGTGTGCATATATATATATATATATATATATATATACACACACACATACACAAGTTCTGTGTTTTTTTCACAATTTATGAATAATGTTCAGACACTAGAAAATGACACTTTGGGAGCCAGGACCCAGTTGCCTGTACACAGGCTTCTAGTGACATTGCTGGTGACTAAGCATGGCCCACAAAGATGACAATATGACACAGGATTCATGAGAGGCCAGTGTCTTCATGGAGCAGCAGCTAAAGGCCAGGGGTGTACAGCAATGCATAAAATGCAAGCAATGAAATCCCATCCTTCATAAAAAACTATAGCACAAAGTATCTTCTTTGAACAAAGTATGTGAAAATCAAGTTGCTTTTTAATGCAGCCTTCAAAGATGGGAAAGAACATTTAAGGTAAAAAAAACCCCGAGAAATAAATCTTTCAAAATACTGCACTGTAGAACTATAGAGCTTATCCAAAACCTCCTTGCCTTCATTGTTCTGCTTTCCCCTCAGACATCTCTTCCAGAGGCTGGAAGTGCCTTTTTGGATTTCCTTCCTATAGAAGAAAAGGTACCGTACTACAAAGCATTATTTTGCCAAAAGAAGTCTCTTGAAAGAGTTTAAAACCGAGACTGAAATTTATTCTTTTCATTATTCACTAGTAGTTTTGCTGAAAAACAGCAGTTTAAATGGCTGTTTGATTTGTAAGCAAAGGATTTTTCCTGAAACAAGAATGCACAACCAGTTTTAGGCGTGTGCCATTTCTTGTACTGAAGGAATGGACATCCACCAAAAGAAACACTTCAGCAGACACAAGCCAAAAAGCCTGAGGCTAGCGTAAACCTTCTACTGCATCAAACCCGAAAGAACAGAGGCATTTCTCAGCACTGTTCGCTTCCCGCTGTACAATGTGACTCTCCAAACAGGCCTTAGAACAAGAGGTCTTTCTGCTTCCTAAAAAAATCCATCTACTCCAACACTGCTTTTGAAAATACCAACATCCTGGTTACAGTGTGTACTTCTACTGAACATCAACAGACACACTGCTTTGAAAACCTCCAACGCGATCTTCCGAAGGAAACTGGGCTATGAAAACCTCTATGCCACGATACTCAAGAGTGAGTTCTTGAAGTTCATGGAGGAGGAGGATGCAGGCAAGTAAATAAAATACCATTACAAAAAAGTTTTTTAAAAGTAAAAATTTACTGTAACTGACAGTACTCCCAGTGCTGGAGGAGCAGCAAAGTGAATTCAGGAGAAGTGGCAGCTGAGTCTGTAACTTGCTGCTTACTTAACATTTCCAAGACTTACAACACATACCCATTGCCTCTAATCAAGATGTAACACTTTGAGAAGTGACCATTTAAAAAAACAGCATCTTTTTACTCATGAGATCAGCTTTTAAGCACGTGGTCACTGAGTATCAACCACTACCAGTTTTTACTTGCTGGCAAAGCAATCACAGCTGAAGCAGACTGAATGTTTTCAAACATTCAGGAATCACGTTCCCATTATGAAGGATGGATTTGCATCTGGATGTGACCAGCTGTAAACCATCCTCTGCCAAACAGGATTTGGTAACTTCTGGAAAGTATCATCCCCTACTCAGCAAATCAGCCCCACCAAACTTTGTTGTGCATTTATACAATATTCTCTGAAAGTAGAGGGAAAAGATTTTATACCTGGTACATGCAACACAGCACATTTTACTGTATTATTACAGATAAGCAGGGCGCTATGCCATGAGGCCAGTATGCCTTCAGACATCTGTAAAATACAATGTCTGCCTTAAGCAGCTGAAACGATAATAGGCTGTCTGGAAGGAAAGGCACTGCTGGAAGGACTTCACATATGTTCTTTACATATAATATTAAGACACCCACTTCTGGAAAATGGAGTTTTTAGAATTTCCTAGAATCCAAAATCAAATGCTTAAAAAAATACACAAAATACCAGCATTTGGAAAAAAGTAATATTATTTAACATGTTTTTGAATTAAATATTCCACATAACAAAAGTGTTATTTTCATGTCACCAACTATATTACTTATATACATACGCCAAAGAGTTAACGAAAGAATTAAGAGATGCCCTATCAAAACCAACAGTGACTTCTTGCTTCAGCAATCCGAAATAACTAGTTTGTATCATAGACAAAGTATAGACAATATTTACAGAAAAGGGCTTTTTAGATCTGAGAGCAATTATCTTTCAGAAGGTAAATTAAAATCCAGCTCTGTATTATAGTACAACAAATCCACCAATGATCTGGAAGTACTTGAGGCAAACTGAAAAGATGAACTTCCTGCAACTGGGATTAGTATTTACAAAATATACTGATCAGCCACACAGAGGCTCATATAACTTTAAATATATATATACACATAAATCACACATATATATATATCTATATATATGTAACATATAAATAAAATTCAAAAGAACAAGGTAAAAATAAGAGAAGAGCTTCTGTCTTTGGAATGTCTAAAAGATGACTATGTTTTTACTCCAGTGTTTCTTTGTTATGAATATACTTAACAAGTGGCACCTTTCAAAGCATTACTTAGTCAACTAGGTAGTTTTGCTGAAACAATGACTTAAACAACAACAAATAAAAGTAACATATTTCCAAAATTCACAAAGAAAATAATGAGGAATTTACAGATTTGAAATGATAACTGTTTACAGCACTGGGGCATACTATGTCATATAGGTGACTTAGCGTGCATCTAACTTTCTCACTGCTAACACAAAATGGTATGTTTACTTCCCAGATTTAGTGTATAGCTGTGTTTTCCACAGACACTGAGCTAGGTACCTGCTGATCCAATACAGCAAACATAAAAGAAGAGGCTTTCATTGGAACCTCTTCTAGTTTGGATTCTCTTTAAATAATTATTGCTGAGTTTAAAACCTCAGACTTCTAATGCAAAAACTAAATGCCTCTGCGGTTGGAATGGAAATGAACATGCTCCCTCTCAAAGAGTTTAACTCAAAAAAGCCTTAAGTTCATGTCATTTTCTTTTTTTCAACAAATTCTCAAAATGTACTAAAAAAAGCTTAAAACAGAAATGAAGCATTTTGCTTTGTTTTGTAAAAAAAAAAAAAAAAAAAAATCCACACCTATTTTATATTGCATGCATCTACTCTCTAACATTTTGTTTCCAATCTCAATTACATTTTTAAACATGTAAAAAAGAAAGTTGACCTGTCGACAGTCTCATGGTTTTCCCACAAAGTTATTCTTCACTTCCTTTAAAAATGGGAATCGTTCTATTCTGATATAAAGTTCCAGTTTATTTTTCAAATACATAAACTGGCTGTGAATTAGAAGATGAAACTGTACACAGTATTACCTGAGTTCACTGATTCACAGACAAAATGATGTTTTCCCAATATTCTTCTACAAGCTTAAAAAAAGAATGAATCTTTTAGGTAACTCTGTAAATAATTAAAAAAACTATAATATATTATTCTATTGTTAATATTTTCAATGCTTGAAGCTTTAACTGTAAAATTCATCTTTTACTTTTCTGAAAACTTGTTTCAAGAAATTGGAGTCCCAGAAACATTTTTAGCTTTCAAATTTTAAGGTGTCATCGGAAAACACTGCCTATACTTTGCCATTCATTTGAAGATTCTTGTACCACTTCTTCTAAATTCAAAGCACGACTAATATCTTCCCCTTCTTGTTCTTGATGACTAGCAGGCTCTTGTACAGGACCTACCAAAGTACAAGAGAAAAAGTTGAGTGAGTATGATTTGATGTATACTGTAAGAAAAATGCAAATACAGCACTTGGGAATCAAAGGAATCACACTGGGAAAGTTATTATTACGCAACTACTTCAGACTCTGTAGATTCACGAGATGTTCTTTGAAAAATTAAAAAAAAAAATAAAAAATGGAATCAATTGTTTTCCTGTAGAAGTTTTGAGCTTTGTATTTCTGTACTACGAAGCTCCACATAAAAAAAACCAAGCAACCAATTTCTGTTTCAACCTGCTTTTTGGGTTGCATGAGCAACTACTAGCTTATCAACTCTGGCCTTTGGCAATTAGTGCCTAATTCCTCAATAACTAAGGCAAGTGTTTTCTGCTTTCCTAGTAAAGCATGTGGCTTTCTGCACTCACCATTACTATCATTATGCTACATACCTGTGTAACCATGAGCCCGCTTCATATGCAGTTTCATATTGCTTTTCTGTGTAAATCCCATTGCACAGTAATCACATTTATAAGGCCTCTCTCCTGTGTGCTTTTTCATGTGGACTTGAAGAGCACTCTTCTGGTTAAAAGCCTTTTCACATAGTGTACACTGAAATGGACGTTCCCCTTATTAAAGAGAAAAATGTATTTAATAATTTCTCATTTCAACTTGAAAATAGAGTTCAGAATTCAGTAAAAATCATCAAGACCTAGAAATTAAGCAGACAATCTTTTTCCTTGACACTTTCTCAAAACAGTGCTATGGCTCTATATTATCAGGAGAGCATCCCAAATTGAATGTCAGAATATTTATGTAAGTTCTGAATCACTGATATTGTTATCTTTCCTATCCAAATTATCACCTAAGTAAAATATTTCATAGAGGTGCAAAAAAATCAGTTTACCAGTTTGACTTTTCTGTACTCAAGGAATCATCACCTTTTAACATAATTTAAAATAACGCAGATAAATACTCTAGAATTAACAGAGCTGTCTGTAAGAAACTAGAAAGTTGGATGTGTTAAAAAATAAAAAAAGTTCTGGTCATTCTTCATGGGACCTGTGGGCTCCTACACCAAAAGCTTCTAGTGATTCCCAGACCCTACCAAAGCAGGCATATTGTTCCAAATCTTCCAGAATACTACTAATTTCTAAATATAAGCTCAAGAACACATTCATTATAAATTAAAAAAAAAACAACAAACAAACCTACGTTGCAAAACCAGGCCTCCAACATCAACACAAGACATACTGCTGTCATTAAGGACTTCTAAAAGCACTTTCTGAACTTACAAATACACTTTGTTATTAGTTAGCACAATAAAGCACAAGCAGGAGTATAAAGATTTTTCCACAATTCTCCTTGAACGGCCAATTTCTCTCTTCTTTCATTACCTGCATGTTAGTGTCCCCACATGCACTGTACCTTCCATGCTAAATCCAACTTCTCAGTAAAAGGTCCTTTAAAGCACAGAAGTTTCTTTCTCTTTTTGTTAAAAAATATTTCACTAGTTTGAAGTGAGATCTAGGTTTCCTCAGACACTTTTGACTCCAGGTTTTCTACTCTGTGAAGATGAACAGCCTTTTTGGTGTTGTGTAATGGATTACCACATGTTTTTTTGGTAGAACTGGAAGCATCTGCTTCCCTCTAATTTCAGCAACATTTCTCCAAACTGCTCTTCACTGGTAAATCCAAATGTACAAGATACTTAGAGCTATTCAGATAAAGAATATATTTTCCTTCTGGCCACTGATTCAGTAGGTATTGCCCATTAGAAATTGTTAAAAATGTTTAATCAAGATAAAATTACAAACACTCTCACAGGCGAGGATCATACCTTTAGGAAAGCAAATCAGGTGAGACTAACATTAGCCTTTCCTATCATAGTTTATGTAAAAGCACTCATCTAAAAACTTCTGTGCAGCACATTTTCACTCTTTTCGTCTTAATGGATCTTTAGAAGAACATTATCTTCTGAAGGAATGACTACTGTGTGGATAGACTTGCTGTTTCAACAATGTCAGACAACAGTAATATAAAAATGAATTTAGCAAGGATTGTTACAGCTTGCGGGCATTCCTAGCACATGATCACCGAAGTACAAGAAACCCAAAAATATCTGAGGATTTACTGAGTAAATTACAAGTCATTCCAAAATAGAATTATTTTTTTCCTATGATGGTGCAGATTCATGAGAAGCAGAGGCATAAAGGGATTCTGCTCTGTACCCAGCTCTCCTGAAGTGCTCTCTATTACAATGGGCAGCATGGATCAAAGCAGAGAAACGGGAAACTGGCCTTTTTTCCAGCTTTCAGATTATTTTGTGAAACTCTTAACTAAAACACTGCCTTTTTTAAAAGTCTGTATTATTTTAGTTATGCAGAAAGCAAATTATTAACAAATTCTAAAGACTTTTTAATCTCCTTGGACTGTAACTCCTGCCTTTTTTCCTGCCCCAAGTATAACCAGAACATTCCCTTCTACCACAATAATCACAAAGCAGTTCTGTTCCCCTTCTTCAGTTTTACTCTCAGGAAGAGCAGTCACCATTTCTCTTGAGGCAAGAGGTAGAGGGAAGAGAAGCACAAACAGTAAACCCATTAGATGAGAATACACAGGCTCAGCAGAGACCTCTAACATAAAAACAGCTCTAGTAGATCAGATCAAAGCTTCCTCCCATACTCAGACAAGAAGCCACCTTCAACCAGTTGGTATGAACACCCCTTATAAGACAAGCTTATACACACTCATAGTACAGTAATTGCAGCTAGCAGCAATTGATTAGCGATGAATGCTGCTAGCTGACAAATGGCTGCAAATACTCACCATCCTTATCAAGAGTTACTGCTTACCTACCAGACGTTAAATTTTGCGGAAAGTGGATGACCCACCTCACTAATATGAAAGTCTATCCTATCGTACTTGCTCTGAAAACTTCCCCTCCTGTTACAATACTCTCTAGTTGCCATGCTAATTACCCACACTGCAGTATTTCACAACTTCATACGTCAGAATCTCATCCCTTCCCTTGCTTTTTATGCTCCCCTATCTATCCATGCCTTCCCATTGCAGCATGTCTGAACCTCTCAGGATTCTCAAATCTCCGCATTTCCTTAGCAAAAGAACTCAAACCATAAATTCACCAAGTTCATTAATCCCCTCTACCCAACCTCCTATCCCTTCTTCCCAGAGAGTTCTCAGCAACTGAATGAAATGTGAAAAAAAACCAGGGCCAGGACCTGGGACCTCTCTGGCTTTCAGCTGCCTAGCAAACCCCAACACCTCAAAGCTCAAAACACTCATGAGTAAGTGAGGTGCAACAGCTCTTGCAATTACTGCTCCTACTTTACCTGCGACAGTATAGGAACAATGGGCTGAATCAGGCAATCAAAATGAGCCAAATTCATTTTACCAGAACAAATAAAAAAATACCACATCAGGCTGCACATTGTATAGGTCTGATCTAATTCATCCACAAACATTTGGAACCACTGAATAGTTATTCTCCAATTCTTCTTTTTTGCCATGGTAAAACAAGTATCAGACTATATTAATTTATTTGCAAACTCATGATATACTGCAAAAGCCATCAAGAAAGCACAGACAGAAAAAGTATGACCTTGTCTTGACTAGTTAAGTCTCAGTATCTGCTTATGTGCAATGGTAAGTATGAACTAATTTAACCCTAATGCAAGACAGAGTCATTCATCACCTCACAGCAACTCTTCTATATGGCCACTGCTATATGGGATGTTACAGCAGTTCCCTAGACTGTGGCAATCTTAATAAGTTTTCAGTTTAACTGACTTTTTTTTTTCCCCCTCTATCTTCCCTGGAACCCCTTTTATCATTTATAATTTGCAACATCACAGTACACAGCCTTACAGATAGACTGAAACTCCACCGTATTCACTGCTTCATGAAAAAACAGCAAAGACACAGACCCTGCCTTTAAGAATTTGCCATAAACATAAGCGAAAATAAATTAACAGATAGACAAGTATATAAGGACACATTAAGATAATTTAAATTATCAATACTGGCAGTGGTCCCAATAGCCTATCAGATGGTATCACATTCCCTGCTGATCGCAGGGGGGTTGGAACTAGATGATCTTTAAGGTCCCTTCCAATCCAAACCATTCTATGATATGATTCTATGATATGCAGACACATTAAAAGAATTCAAAGATACTACTGAATAAACATTTACATTCCTTCCAAACATCTGGAACAGCATAGTAGAATGCACGTGAGAGTGTGCATGTGTTTATATAAGATTGTGTTCATCAAAGCCAGAGAAAACAGTTTTGATGAATGAAATGAGAACAGGAACAAGCCACCTGGATGTATAGGTAAGTCTATACTTTAGATGTGCAATACTAAAACCACAAGACTGAATCTGAAGGTGTAAAGTGAAGGTCCATTCAAAGACGAAACTCAGATTACACATCACAAGACCGGCTAGTGATGCTAACCAAGAAAAAACAACAGGGTTAACAAGATAAATTGAAGGAAGAGATTAGGAACTTTGCTTTAAATCCACAAGAGCAGCCACAAGCTAACTACCAGAAGTCAATACTGGGGAAAGAGAAAGCTCTGGCTGACTCACTGAAAGAGAGTTACCCTTTTGTGGGAGTCGTCTTATGCTATAGCACATCCAGTCAAATTCCTTGGTCCCCTCCAGCTTAAGAGCAACACAGATGACTTTTCCCCTGTCCTTTTTAACTCTAGCAGCCATGACAGCTCTTTATTGGTAGCAGTGATATGGAAAAGAGAGAAGATGCCTTGGAGAACCGACTCCTATATTTAGAAATAATATTCTTATGAACACTGTTCTTAAGATACAGAAGGTGAAGGGGAAGGCAGTTGGGCTATCCTAAGTATAGCTTTCAACTTGTAGCAGGGCTGAAGCTGCAACTTGGATGCACTTTTATGACAGAAAATGTGTGCTCCCTGGAAATCAGTATCATCTTTTTATAGTGTAACAGTTGAAGAAAGTAATTAAGCAGAAAAGAAACACAATAACTTAAAACCATTGCCATTAGAAACAGATGAACTGAGTAAGTAGCTAAATGACAATGAAGCGTTGCATTCAGCAGTATCAGCAGTCAAGACTGTTCCTTATTTAATGTTACTGAGCACACCCACCCATTTGCATGTCCTCTATACTTGAAGAAGATCACATCCAGTGTCTTCACACCACTTTAAACAATGCTTTAAAATATGCTTTTATTAATCTGTTTCCAAGACTTTTAGACTTTAAGTTACAAGCTCATGAAATCACATTACCATTGCAGAACTGCTAGCCCTAAAATACAGAGAAGCTTAGTCACACCACTAAGCGTGATGTTCTGGCTTTAAACAAAACAACACAGTTTCTGAGATTTCAAGTCTGCTGTTCCTTATTTTAATTTCTAAACTCTTTGGGTTAGAAATTTACTTCTTTGTTTTTTGGGTGTTTTTTAAGCTTAAGTTGATATTTGAATGCAGTTATCTAAAACCATGAGCAAGGACTCCAAATATAACACCCATATATTCATGAGAAAATTTTGTGAGATAAAAATGATTTCTGGTGTTACCTGTGTGAATGCGACTATGCCTCTCCAGCTGACTTGGCTTAGCAAAAGCTTTTTCACAAGTATCACACTTAAACACTCTAGGCTTCTGGGAACTCAGTGAAGGTCCAGCCTGATGGGTTTGCATGTGTTCCTAATTCAGCATAGAAAAACATACATTTCAGATAATTTTAAAAATTTCAGTATTTAACATAGAAATATATTCACACTTTGAAGACAAAAGCAATGGATTTCAGTCATCAGCGGACAAGCTGTAAAAAGATGGAAGCCTGCATTTTTTTTTCTTTTAAATAAGAGATTGTTTTTATATATCAACTCTTTGTAACACTAATGCATCAGTACCTTTACATTTCTGAAAACCTCTGTCAATAACTGTATGCATTGCTTTTTTTGCTTACATTAGTCCCTTCACTAATTATCTGAAACAAAATAAAATAAATAATTAAAAAAAACAGAGCCCTTGAAGTGCTTTGTTCATGTACAATCATGGATTTGGGACAACCATGCACTGGAAGTTAATATTGTATTTTTTCCCTCCCCTCTACAGTATCCATCTCCTTCCCTTGCCTGATACACAGGTAATCCTACTCAGCACCTGAATAAGCCTAATTGTAAAACTGGACTCCCTTTCTCAGATGCACACCTCTCACACTGTAAAAGGAAAGGTAAAGGGGTAATAGATATCTTTCATTAATACTGCAAGCAATTGAAAACAAAAGGAGGAGTTAACAGAATAATCAACTGTTATTACCAAATACCTTGAGATGTGTTGCCCGCTTAAAGGCTTTATTGCAGACATGACAAACGTGTATTCTTTCCTTGCCATGAACCTCTTTACTATGGTGCATCAACATGGTGGCTGAAGAAAAGGTTTGATTACACTCAAAACACTGATGCACACGACCTTCTTTTTCTGCTTGACTGCTTTTAGTCACATTAGGAGAAACCTCTGTCACCTATAACAATGTACAAAAACACTGTCAAATAATTTCATGGACATCGACAACAGTGGTATATTTTTCAAAATCTACCTCAATGTGACCAATTTTTGGAAAGTACTTGCAAACAACTTACCAAGACAAAGGAAGTAAGTTGTATGTAAATATGAACTTGTATTTATTTCATTGCTCTTAACAGTGACACATATATGTATGTTATGAAAACAGTAAGGTTATAATAACTATGATCAAATTCATCTATGCATTATCTGCAGAACGTGTTTGCATCAATATTTTCCCATGTTCAGTTTTACATTCCTGAGCATCTCAAATGATTCTCACGTTTCCCACCGAACAAAATTCAAAGCCAAAAACATTTTGAATAAAGAAGAAAGTATCTCTGATTTTAAAGATGAGATGAATATTTTCTATCTGTTTAATTTCTTCATAGAGGGGGACTCTATCTTCATATGAAAGTAAAGCTCTGAGCTACCACACAAAGTTGCAGAAGTACTGAAACACAGTGAAGAGCTGATAGAATTTGGATGGGGTTGTGAGGCATTTTTGTTTTGTTTTAATCAATGAGGGGTGTTTGGAAAAAAATAACTTTCTTCAAATAAAATAACACTAAATTCCTTCAACTCTATAGATAAAAAAGATTCTTTTTTTATTCTAAATACAGTAACTTATAGAAAGAAACAAATGAAGATGAAGAAAAGATAAAGGAAGTAGTACTCTAAATTAATTATTTGGGATGAACTAAACATTAAAATATACAGAACAGAGCTAGAATATTGTCCATACTAGAAAGTAAAGATGCAATATAAAACATATTGCAAGAAAAGACAAAATAAAACCTGTGTGCCTGCACATGCACCTGTGTGTTTGTTCCTAACTAGCTGGAACCTCTCAGGAAAAAGGCGAAATGTTGAAAGGTCAATCAACACAGTCACCATGATTAAATAAAACACACAACACTACAGGGAACGACAGAAAGCTGGTTTACATTACTGTTACATTTAGACTGTTATTACAATAGTGCTACTCAGACACAGTGACACTTTACAAGTGACGTAATAAGCCTTATGAAATGGCACTGATTTATGAAAGTATATACATTCAAAGACATAAAATCAAGTTTTAAATTCAGAAGAGGAAGAAAATATGTTCACATTAAATTTTAAAACATCCACCTTTGCAGAGTATTTGAACACTAACATTTTTAAGAACTCACAAGCATATGCAGATGTAAAAATCATATGCACAAGGTGTTATTAGAAACACAGAATAGTTCAAGTTGGAAGGGACAGCTTGAGATCATCTAGTCCAGTGTCCCAGACATGTTTTTAATATCACCAAGAATGGAGACTCTACAATCTCTCTGGACAACCTCTTTCAGAGTTCAACTACCCTCACAGTGAAACAGGGTTTCTTTGTGCTAGAATTATTTTAATTTGTGTCCATTGCCTCTTGTCCTTTCATTGGGTATCACTGAGAAGAGCCTGGCTCTGTCTGCTTTACTCCCTCCCATCAGGTATTTATACATATTGATAACAACCCCCCAGCCCCGAGCCTGCTCTCTTTTCAGCCAAACAGTCACAGCTCTCTCAGCCTCTCCTATGCCAAAAGTTCTAATCCCTTAATCATCTTTGTAGCCCTCCACTGCACTCACTCGTGTATGTTCATATCTGTCTTTTACTGGAGGACCCGGGACTGGACACAGCACTTCAGATGTGTTCTCACTGGTACTGAGAAGAGGGGGAATCAACCCTCTTGACCAGCTGGCAACACCCAATGCATTGCAGGATGCTTTTGACCTTCTTTGCTGCATTGTTGGTTCACAGTCGACTACTTGTCCACCCCTGGAAAAGCTGCTTTCCTGCTGCCCTCAGTGTGCACTAGTGCATGGGGTTATACTTTTTCCAGGGACAGGACTCTACACTTCCCTTTATGACTTCTATGAGATTCCTGTTGGACCAATTCTCCAACTCTCCCAACTCTGTCAAGGTCCCTCTGCACAGCAGCACACCCATTCGGTCTGTCAACCACTCCTTCCAGTTTTCCATTAGCCATAAACTTGCCGAACACGCACTCTGCTTTATCATGCACATACATCACTAATGAAGAACATTAATGAACAGTACTGGCCCCAGTATTTGAACCTGGGGAACACGACTAATGACTGGCCTTGAGATGGACATTTTTCCATGGATCACAGCCCTTTCATGTCCAGCAGTTCAGGCAGTTTCAATTCATCTCACTGTTCTATTTAGCTAGCCCATACTTCATCAGCTTGCCCACAAGGAGGTTATGGAAGACAACATCAAAAGCCTTAATGAAGTCAATACAAACCACATCCATGGCTCCTCTCATCCACCAAGCCAGTCATCTCATTGTGGAAAGCTCTCAGGTCAGCTACGCATGCTTTCCCCTCCGTAAACCTCTGATGACTATTCTTAATCACCACCTTCTCCTTCATGTGTTTGGAAATGCTTTCCAGGATTATTTGCTCGACTGCCTCCCCAGGGATTGAGGTGAGGGTGACTGACCTGTACCTCCCCAGATTCTCCAACCTGTCCTTCTTGAAGGAAGGAGTAACTCTTGCTTTCTCCCAGTCCTCAGGAACTTCTCTTGATCACCATGACCTTTCAAAGCACAGTGGTCTCACAAGTACATCAGCCAGTTCCCTTAGCACTCATGAATGTATCCCATCAACAATGAGTATGTGTATGATCCACCTCTACTGAGGGTATGTATTCATTGCTCCACCCTTTCACACTGATCTTGGTGATCTGGGACTGCAGAAGACAAATCTTACCAGTAAAAATGAAGCAAAAAGAGACACTAGTACCTTGACATTTTTCAAATCTTCTGTCACCAAGTCCTCTGTCCTAATCAGGACAATTCATCTTCCTTTTCCTGCT
>NW_010319788.1:44722-51019 GCF_000700745.2 Antrostomus carolinensis
CATTTCATGTTCCTGTTAAGAGGCAATTCCAGGTCATCTTTGGGTTTCCCAAATTCATCCCTGCCTCCTTGAAGGTTGTCTCTGTTCTCCTTCAAAGTCACCTGACCTTTCTTCCACTTATGTATGCTTCTTTTTGAAATCTGAGTTTTGTCAGGAGCTCCTTGTTCCTCCACACTGGCCTCCTGTCACCTTGGACTTCCTATACATTGGGACTGATGATTCTTTAGCTTGGAGGAGGACAGTATTTAAAATCAATCAGCTCTCCTGGTCTTCCTTCTCTCCAGGTCTGATTACCATACAAGTATTCCAAGCAGATCCCTGAATAGCCTGAAGTCTGCTCTCCTGATGCCGAGAGTGGTGATCCTATTTGCCTTGCTTCCTTCCCTCAGGGTCCTGAGCTCCACCATCTCATGGTCACTGTAACAAAGGATGTCCCCGACTTTCACATTCCCAATCAGTTCTTCCTTATTTGCAATTATCAGGCCCAGAAGAACACCACCACTTGCTGGCTTCTCAGTCACTTGTATCAGGAAGTTATCGTCAATGTATTCCAGAAATTATCTAGATTGTGCCGTGCTTGTTGCCCTTCTGACAGATGTTCAGCAGACTGAAGTAGCTCATGTGGACCAGGGACTGCAAATCACAATGTGTTTAGGTTGGAAAGGATCTCTTGAGATCATCTAAGTCCAACTCCTCTACTCAAAAAGGGTGAGCTAGAGCAGGTTGCCCAAGACCAAGATGAAAGCCTCGTGTTCTACTTCTGATCAGGCGATCTGGCAGATGGGTAGTATTCACAACAGTGTCACCCATGCTGGTCTGCTTGCCAATCCTTGCCCATAAGGTCTCAGTTGGCTCATCATTCAGGCAGAGCTCCACGCATTCCACTGCTGTCTTGTCGGTCTTTCTGAAGATCCTGAATCCAGCCATGGCAATGCTTCGGTTGTGTGAACTGTAGCAACTTCTCTCTCTGATTTCAATAAGATCACAGCCCTGCAACTGCATGCAAACCTCCAATTCCCCCTGTGCATTCCCCATGCTGCATGCATCAGTGTACAGGCACTTCAGAGACACCCAGTTGCGACAATTTTCCAAGAAGAGTGTTGAAGTTTCCACTATTACGCTGTCATCTCAGCACCTTTATTCATACACATAAACTTGAGGTAGGCCCCCTCCCTTCAGCCCTCATTACTTCTGAGGATTCTCTTGCTCGTACCAACCACATCTTGCCCTTCGCTTGCCAATCCAGTCTACCACTTCTTCACTTGATTGTGGGTCACCATCAGCCTCTCTTATTTTTCTTATTTTAGAGCTTGTGTTACCAGGTTGGTTGAAAACATTAATTTTGCCTTCAACAAGAGAAGTCTGAAGTACTTTTTCTAATATTAACCCTATATTACATATGTAGAAGTTTCTACTGAAACTCAAATACACAAGGAGTTAAAAAGACTTTATGTTGCACCACTATTAAAACAATTTGGCTACAAAAAGGCAGTGGAAAATGCGTAGCAATAGATGCCTTTTCTTCCCACAGCTCTCAACTTTGTCTATTATCTAATTACAAACCTACATGGAAATTTTTGGAGCAGTCTGTGTTGAGAGCATGGTTATGTAATTTGTAGAAAAAAACACATTATTAATTGCATTTCTTTTTTGCATATGAAGAAATGTTTTTAACTCAAAACTTAAAAGGGAATCTGGTAACTAGGAAGTCACAATGAACCTCTTCCCAGTACTCTTATCTGGGAATGACATCAGCCTTCCTGCTTCAGGATATAGAGGACTCAATCCATTATTCTGATTAAATAATGTCCTTTATCCACAAAAGATCAGAAATATATTGTATCTACCTGATAGGTTATTTCATCAGAGTTTGCAGACGCTGAATGGGGTGTATGGCTCACCAGTATGACTTGCTGTGAGCCTGACCCACTTTGGCTAGCAAGACCAGAATCTGTGAGAATAGCAGGGAACTGCTGACCCTGTCAAAGAGAGGGGAAAAAATAATAATAATAAAAAAAATCAACAGGAACAGATCAAGGTAACTATATTTAAACAGCTAACTGTAGTCATGTAAATTGTTTTTATACTTCAAAACTACTTTTTTTTTTTTTTTTTTCTATCTGGACAAATGCTACTGTTTTCTCTTCTTTTCTCCTTTCATTTAAAGTCTTAACAATTTAAGAGTAAGAACAGCTGGGAGTCTGTGACAGTAGTGATTCAGTTCTGATTAATTTTTCCCAGCCTTGCACCAGTTGCTGAATGCTTCAGCCTTCCCTTGTCTTTGTCTCTTCAGCTGATACTTTCTTTAACCCCTTTATTCTGCTTTCCTGAGCGGTCTTCCTACAGTATTTTCCTTTTTTTAAAAAAATCTCTTAATTAAACCTACTTTGAAACCACATGAAATCAAGGTACAAAATTACTACTTAGGATATATGACTACTAATATCATACTGCTATTTCTACATTATTGTTAAACTCTTCAATTTCCCCAGGAAACAGTATCTTTATGTACTAGCTGTCTACTCATCATGATTCCTACAACACAGACTGTGTTTGCATAGTGCCCAAAATAATGTTTCACTTTTATTTATGCCTGCCTTAACATTAGGCATACTGTCATATTAATAAACATCAACACTGCCAATGTAATCACTTAAATTATTACAAAGTCTGAAACGAAACCACGTGTTGCTTTGTTACTCTGTGATGCCAGAAACATAATGTGTCATAAGAACTATTTAAGAAGTCTTTTCTTCCCCTCCCCAGAGCAAAACTACTGAGGGAAGCATCTAATCATCCTCACAGACTTTGCTTCATCAGATTTAATCACACTATATGCTAGGCAAATACTCTTTCATTTATATACATGTACACATTTTAGTTCAGGTCAAAAAGTAAGTAAAAATGAATCTAAACCTAGTTAAGCCAAGAAAGTAGAAGAAATGGTCCAGGTTTTCAGATGTAAAATCTGCACTGAAATGCCAACAACCACACAATGACCCTAAATTTTCACTTTCTAGTCTTTTAATATTATTTATTGATTGTTTTTTTCCTCCTCGCTCTGTACATTCTATTTGCCAACATGTCTTTGGCTCTTGATGAGCACCACAAAAATCCTAAATTATGATAAAAACAAAACTAATACTAAAGCTACTGGGGAATGATAGTCCATACAGCACTATTCTTATAAAATCTCTTATGATGCTACCTGTTATTAAAGACATTTAATTTAGATGCTGTCTTGTTATTTGCTATGAAAGGAACTATCTTCAACTGCTTTTCAACTCTCATGTTCACAAGGAGGAAAAGAAAAATTTACCATATTAAACAATAAAAAGATTAGGAATACTAAGCTGTATTACTGAATAGTAATAGTGAAGTACAGTTTCGTTTATCACTAAAAATTGATCTCAAACAACATTTGAAACAGTAGAATCTATTTGTTCACTGCAAAAAAAACCCCTGCAAAATTTATAGGTGTTTCTGTTTAAATAATTTACGCTTTTACATGACAGTGTGCACACACTGTTGGCAGAAAGAAGGAAAGTTAACTGAATTTTCAAATAACATATATTTCCAAAAATTATTTTCTAAGTGAAATCTCCAATTCCTGCCCTGTAAGATAGTAACATTAGTTTATCTGTCAGTTCAGAAATGCATTTCTTACCTGTGAAGTGATATTAAGTGTAACTGCATCAAGACCACCTGACAACATTCCCTGAGTGTCAGCAAGAGTCAAGGTGACACTACCATCTCCTCCAACTCCTGATGAGGACATTACCAAATTCTGGGCAGAAACTGTGGACTGAGATATAGGTGGTGTTGAAGGAAGGTTTGTTCCACCTGTTGCATTAAGTTCTGGAATATATGCAAAATAGTAACAAAATAATCTGTTACATACATAAACTCTTACCTCTAAACTTATTTTCATTGAACTTAATAATTTCTATTTCTCACTTGCTAGGCCTATATCAGAAGCAAATAAATCAGTTAAAGAGCTAATCATATGTCAAAAATTGCCAGAGTCAGATGATAAAATTAGAAAAATTACATCTCAGTGTAGCTTGATGGGCTTCATACTGCAAAGCAGTAACTTTGTAACATGGCAAGTGGGAGATGACTCACTGCCAAAAAGACATCTGAAGAAGTTTGTTACATGTTTCTGTAGTCTGACCACTTTCTCAATGAAATAAACTTCCACTCAAGGCAGTAAAGCCAAAATTCGTAACTCCATAAGCCAGCACTCCCACCCTATCCTTGCAGCATGGCTGATAATCCATAATAGCAAATAAGGCCAGTTTATTATTAATAGGTATTTCATAACAGTTTGATTATAACAGCTGTATAATAGTCTATTATAGATTATTCAACATGTGACTAGAGGCCGCACAGCTCTCAGTTTAATGTTAATAAGCCTCAAAAACCTGAGAAGATGATACAGAAGGTACCGTAAAACCATTTGTTTTTACTATTTCATTTACTGATTCACTACACAAGAGCATGCCTTAATCGTCAAATCTTACAGGATAACCTGGGGTACACTTCCCCCAGTATGACATTAAAGCAGATTTGCTTTATAGATGTATATGAGCACTAAAGGAAGCTATGAAAGGACACAAAGGAAAAGGAAGATAGAGAAAATTTAAGTATGCATAAGAATGAAGAAAATTATTAATGTATCGGTAGTAAGCCTGTATTATTCCAACCTGCTGCAACCAGTCAGTGCAACCAATGCAACCAGCTGCACTGGTGGAAAGTATGAACAACTATATACAGACACATGTGTTTGTATATATATGTATATATATAAATAGATATAGGTAGAAATTCACATACATATTTAAAATATTGAAATTTGAATACTAGAGCAAATTTGATATCAAGGATATTTTATCATCTGTCTGCAGCAAATGTATCAGATTTCCTCATCCTCCAATTTGTAGAAATAGTCCTTCAACATTCCTGTAACTGCCTCAATGTACTACTTTCAGATGTGTCATCTTGTTTTCCTTTTTCTCCTTACTATGTGGACTAAAGTTCATTTAAATTGGTGTAACAATTTAAAGCTAGTGAGAAAACACACAAAGCCACATAGATCCTGAATTGAAGCGTGAAAGATTATACCATTTAATATTTAGTTAAATAATGTTATTATTTTTAACTAGAAAAACCGCTGCATGCATACCTGGAGCATTTAGTGAAGTGCCCTGAGAAAGAAGCTGATCATTACTTATCGTTAACGTAGCACCTGCAGTCTGACTGTTGATGGTTGGCGCTGTCAGCCTTAAGCCACTATTCAGATCACTGCTTCCAGCGTTGTGCTGAATAAGATCTTGGCCTGAATAGAAATGAGTCCTATTATAACTGGAAACGTCTCAACATTATTCTGCTATGGTACTTAGAACTATAAACCAGTGATCATAAAATAACAAAAGTAGAAAATGCAACCAAAATACAAAATTAATTTCTAGATGTACAGATTTTTATGCAGAGGTTCTAGAAGTTTTTAATATAGATGTGATTACACATGTCTAGATACTAACATGTAGAGAAATACCTGAGATCATCAAAATTTAGACGCATATTGATCTTGCTTATCTAGATTCAAGGCATCAACTTCAAGAAATCATAAAAATCTAGCAAATTAGAGGCTAATGGTTAAAATGTGATTTTTTTTGATCTATTATATGGATAGTGAATTACACTGAACACGTCCTCTTTTGTATAAACATCACTTCACATGGTGTTAATTTTGTGGAATGGTCAACAAGCATAGGATATATAGAAACTTGTCCTGGTTTTGCTAAGATAGAGTTAATTTTTAGTAATTAGAAGAGTAGTATTTTACTTTCAGTGTTTCAGTTCAGACTTATCATGAGAAGAACGTTGATAAAATACCAATGTTTTTAGTTACTGCAGCTCAAGGCCACGTTGTTTGTCTGTTTCACAGCTGCACCAGGACTGGGAGGGGGAAGCGCAGTGAGGAGCAAAACCCCAAACTGGCATCTGGATGTGCCAGTGAAATATTCCATATCATATCACGTCATGTCAGTATATTAACCAGAGATGACCGGAAGATGGGATTGCAATCCTCTCGGGGATCGCTCAGGCTCACTGTTCCGGGATTTCGGTTCGGGACCGTCTCGGCTCTGGGATCGTTAGCTGGCACAGGCTGGGAATTGGTCAGTGGGCGGTGAGCACTGTGTATCACTCATTTGTATAGTCTGTTATCACTGTTGTTATCATTATCATTTTCTTTTAATTAGTAAATAGTTTTTATCTCAACCCATGAGTCCT
>NW_010319788.1:51068-56080 GCF_000700745.2 Antrostomus carolinensis
GGGGGGGAGGGTGATAGAGCAGGCTGTGTTTGGCTGCAAGCTGCAAGCAAAAGGGTGAATCCACCCAAACCACCACAAAACTGAAAGCAGATTCTATCAGTTTTTGCACATCTATACTCCATTTTTCTTAGATGACTCAACATCCATTAACAGAAAAACATAGGTACACCTTAACACAGACATTATTGTCATGACACTTAAAAATACTAAACACATTACAGAAAACAGAAAAATGAAGAAAGGAAAAAAGCAAAGAAAAATGTAAAAAAGAAAAAAGAAAGGGAAAGAAAGAAAAAAGCACTAAATATTATACTGTATCTATTAAATAAAAAAACAAAAACCAAACTGCTTTTGGGGGAAATAGATATTTACAGTGTGTATAGGATCAGTCTCTTAGAGGCAGTAAGAAAGTCAGTCTAAATTTATTCAGAGAGACGTGAAGTATTAACTACATATTATAAAGACTGAATAGTACATCTCAAAGAATAATGAGAAAGTCTATTAGAACATGGTTCCACAGGAATTTAAAGAAAACTAGATTAAATAAACTCATCCCCAATGCCTGCCCTGCTTGCTCCCATCCCAGTACTACCCAGGAGTTCCACTACCCCAAGCGAGGCACAGCAAGGAAATAAGAACTAGTTACGTGGGCTTTGCCACTGAGAGAAAACATCAGTTGGCCATGAATAAAATAGGGAACCAGTCTAACCTGCATTCTCCAAGCAAATGTATTTGGTTTTCAAAGACAAATTTGGACAGTATCTTTCAAAGCTAATGAATATAAAAGAAATACACCACAGGAAAGCTGTGGACTGTGAAAATACCCTCAAGCACTACTGTATAGCTACCTCATAAAATGGAGATGTGGTACCACTGAAGATCATTAAAAATACCAACCAGATATTGTAAGAGTGATTTCTTGAGGACTTCCTGATGAGGTTGTGGTAGCAGAACCCGAAGCATGAGCTAAAACTTGACTCAGACTGGAATTATTTATGGTCAACGTTATCTCATGTTGTCCATTTGAAGATGATACCATACCCTGTGAAGTCATGACTTGAGAGATGTCCTGTGCACCTAAATATAAGTGGGTAGAACAACAACAACAACAAAAGCATTAATATCCTTTCCTTATAATAGACACAACTTTTTAAAGCAATTAATACAGTATTCTCTAAACTACTATAAAAGATGTAGCAAATGTAAGACACTAGAGCTTGTACTCTAAAGAATATTTTTTTTAATATCCAATTGATTCCTCTGCAGGTTAAGATCTTCAGAATAAAGATTTTATATTTTTCTAAAGACTATAAATATTCTTCAATATTTTCATTATATAGTCCACCTCTTGAAAAAGTTATCTTCAAAAACGGTAACACAAAGTTGTGAAATTTGCTCAATACAAGAAGTGTAGACTTATTTTATTAAATGAGGTATTTGGCAGGGGTGAGGGAGGCAGGATTTTCTTCCTGTGGGTAATGCCCTAAGTAAAACTATGAAATTCAAAGCACAAGAACTACTGGCACTGCTTACCACTAGCACTGGTTGTCAGCACAGACTCTTGCTCAGATAGGGATCCTATTGTCATGTTAGCAGACGATGTTACTGTGGGCTGCAAAGACAGGCCTGATATAGGCTGAATAACCACATTAGCTGGCACTGCATTTTCTGTTGCCTGGAGGGAAGGATTCTGTGGAGCCATATTGGGATCTCCAGTCAGCTGCTGAGCAAGTAAATTACTCTGCTGTAACGTCTGCTGTAGAATACTTGGGTCGATCTGAAAAGCAAGTTTTCAACCTCATCAATCTGAATTTAACAAATATGGGTTAAGTGTATATTCTTAACGTAAATCCAGAATTCATATTCATTGCATACAGAGTACATAGGATATTTAAACTTCATAATTAACCATTTTAAACTTAAATTTATTTTTTATGTGTTTGTTTAGAGCCAGTCTCCAAAGTCACTATGTGAACAGTCTATTCAGCTTCACCTGTGGATTCTTCCCTCCCTTCTCTCAGCAAAATATTTGGGAAATCTTGATCACAGTTAAACATGAGCATGCTGGGCACCAGGTATCCTCACTGCTGGAATTCTCTACTGTCTTATGGCTGCACATAACGCTTATCACTGTCTTTAGATCTTTGAAAGTGAAGAAGCATGGAGCAGAGAGAAGACTGATATCAGAAATTATCTATTTTTTCAGCTCCTAGGACTCACTAAGTTCCCAGTTCCCAGTCAAACAGCTGTTATCCATAGTTACAGATAGTCATTTTACTCTTTAGGGATGTTTGGGGATTGGGGAGAATGAAATTAAACCAGTTTTCTTCATTTTATGCTAAAAACATCTTGAGTAGATGAGCAACCCAATGCCAACTCTGAAAATATCCCTTCCCTGACCTGGGGGTTGGACCTGGTGACCTCCAGAGGTCTCCTCCAACCTCAATGATTCTGTGAAACTGATCAAACACAATCAAGTTCATTAAAATCATTCTTTCACAAAATTTCAAATACAAATTTTAAAATGTAATCATTTCATCTTTTTCTGTCATTCATTTTACCAGCTGAAGGGGAATTTAAATTGTGAATTCAAATATTAAAAGCTTGCCAATTAATGCAAGTGTCTTATGTTAAGGAAAAGAACATTCTGTGCAATAATATGGGTTTGTTTGTTTCTGGGGGGATTTCTTTAGAGGGGGTTAGGTGGGGAGCCTAGAATGCTTTTGAAGTGAGAAGACAAAATGCAATTAAAAGAAAACCAAAAACCAAACAGATTTTAAAGCCATCTGCCAAAATCCCAGAGGGGTAAAAAAACCCTTGAAAAATTAAAAAAGAAAAAAACAAACCAGAGAAAAACCGTCCTGTGCAGCTGTTCTTTAGTTTTTCTAACATGGTACACCTGATATAACACATTATTGCCATGTGCCTCACTCAACTCAATGGAAACCTTCCAGAATTATGTATGCTCCTTAAAATCCCTTCAGCCCTCAAAGAGACTCTTTAATTAAAAGCAAGAAACTGTGAGCAACCTACCTGTAATGTTATGTTGTTAATACTGGTGGCATCTATTCCAGAAATTTGAACGTTTTGTCCAACCAGATTAGCAGCAAGCTGTAACTGTATTCCTTCAAGAGTGGCCAAGCTACCATCTGTCAAGGACACAGTTAAGTCACCTCCAGCTACCAAAGAAAACAGTTATATTATAATGTTTTTCTTTATCATTAGTGACTGCCTCTTCTAGCTTGTTTATTTTTTATAAATTAAATCAATACCAAAGCTATACACACACATTTATTTATGCTAAGAAAAATAATTTGAAGTAGATTATTACCTGTTCTAAAGCTTCATAAACTCTATGTAATTTAAGGATTGTTATTATTTAAGCACTAGCTAGTGCCTTACAAAACAAGAACCACTCCAGAGTAGCTTTGGAAACCTGGATAAACTTGGTATAAATTTTCTTGGAGAGTATGCCACACCTAAATACAAGCAGCACTCACACATTATAGAAACATTCTGACTCTGAACATAAACGTGAAAGCTACTGTCACACTTTTGCACAGCACAAACATTTTTCAAGAAAATATCAAAGTTCATCCTATGTACTCATGTGGATGGAAATAAAGGTACATCAGCATTTGAAATCCAAAAACTTTAGAACTTAGAAAGTTCTTACTTTCAAAAGGTGAACAGATCATCTTTACCAAAGGTCTTGAGAGAACAGAAGTAAAAAGTCACCTTGTGTTTGACATACCTTCTTTGCCAAACACCTTCAGTATGGTCAACCAGTTTCCTTTGGCTGATGCTTCAAAAACATCCATCTGCCTTTCCCTCTCCAAAAGCCCTTAGTATAATAAATCTGCTTTACAGTGCACCCAAGAAATACCTGGTCTGGTCAAAACCCACACCTCTAAACGTGATCTGAGAAGGTTCCTACCTCTTTCTAGGACATCTGAGCATGCTAAAGATGACTCCTTACTGTGTTCACTCAAAAATCCAAGCAAACAGCAGACAGTTTTTAATCACAAATTCATCACTAACTGTGCCTGTCAAATAATATTCACCAGTATCTTCTGAGCAACCAGCAGTTTGTTGGTTCTGAACAGTTTAGGTCAAATCAGATAAACTGGAATGGTTACAGTTAAATATGAGACTGATACATTTTACTGGGGACTTGTGGGCATACCTTCAAAATCACATACACGTACTGGAAAAAGTGCCAAAGAAGCACAGAAAATCAAAGTCTAACTTTCAGAAGCGCAGACAGTCCAAGACCCACAATTTAGGCAGTAAACTTAAGAGTACCAGGGAACACTTCCAGACACCCGAACACTATTCTGATCTTAAAAACATCTGTCCCTGTCCCAACTTTGCCTGAGGCCAGCTAGCACTTAAACAAACAATTCCTGAAAGCAATTTAGAAATTAGCAAGGATCATCCTCAAAAAGTCATTTTCTGCAACAGGAAGCATGTTGGGTATTCTATGCCAGTTGACCTCAGAGTAAAAGAATGGCCTGTGGCACATTTAATGTGTTAATGCAGCTGCAGTCACTGTCAATCAGTAAGACTTCATATCTTTGGCATTTAATTATTTAACATATATACCTACACCACTAGCTTTTTGTATCACTAAAGTGTTCTCTTGTTTTTTGGTTTTTGGTTTTTTTTTTTGGTTGGGTTTTTTGGAGGTCTGTGGGTTTTTTTTTTTTATTTTTATTTTGGACTATTGACTACACATGTACAGCAGAGCATTATTATATTTATTATATTATTAGATTTATTTATGTAAATAGTGCAGACAAACTTTTCTTTGTTTTCTGACCTAATGTTTGAATACAAAAATAAATCTTATGAAATGGAAAGCTTACAGAATACTGTTTTGCTTCTCTCCTTTTTAAGAAAAAGCAAGAGTACTACCAAAAAGCATACAAGTACTCCAGCTACTTGTCATCTCTATTTTCTTCCTTTCTGCAGTGTAACACCACAGCAGAACTGAGATCTTCTTAGCTGAA
>NW_010319788.1:56111-65170 GCF_000700745.2 Antrostomus carolinensis
AGATTTCTACTTATGTCACCACCACGCATTGAATCATTAATTCAGTACAACTCTTACCTGGTTTGGAAGTACTGTTTGGCAAAATTTTCTCAACTCTAATAGAAAGGAAAGTTCAGTACTTGATCTCAACACCACCACCAAAAAGTCATCCATTTTTACCTGACACTGAAGCAGGCAGGATAGCCTGGCCCACAAGTCCTTGTTGAAGTAAATTTTGATCAAACTGACTCGTCAAAACAGAGTTGTTCATGATGAAAACATTGGGGTCTGTAGACGATGAATTAAGAAGACTGACTGGTTGTAGTCCCTCAGCTGAAGTACGGGTGACAGGCTTCCTAACTTTCTTTGTCTCTGGTTTATAATGACACTGTATGTGAGTTTTCCTGCGCCCTGAAGTACGAAACCGTAAGTCACAGTGTGGACATTTAAAGGGTTTTGCTCCTGTATGCAGACGCATGTGGACTTTTAGGCTCCCTTTTGTAGAAAAAGAATTACTGCATACATGACAACTGAAGAGCTTCTGGCCTGGAAAAGTTTCAAAAACAGAAAGATAAGTTATAAAACCTCTAAAAATAAATAGCATTGTACCAACAATTTTTAAAAAATACAGATTCTAAACTAATTTGAACAGAATAAATTAGAAATACCCAGACTTATAATTTTGTCTACTTTTCAAATGACTTAAGGATTTCAGTGATAGAGATATTAATATTTCTAAAACTCAGTAAGGTGTTGAAATTTCCATGAAGAATCTTATTTAGTCATCTTGATGCCTCCTTATCATCTTGCCTTCCTGACTAAGCAAGTTATTTCAATTACACAGCTCATAAAACTGGGGAATTAAAAAGTTTCATCTCAGCCTCTTCAGCATTTGGCTTCTCCTTACTTAGTCACTCATTTCCTTTTTAATTCGAGCAGCTTTATTGTTCTGTTTCAGCCTTTTACCTCAATACTAACTAGTATTAATGGATTACAAGTAGGAATTAGTAAATTTTGTAAGCAAGATAATATTCAAAAACAAAACACCAACCGCCTCAAAGTAACCTAGAGGTATAGAAATGTGGCCTACACACATACAGTCCTCTTTCTCTGCTTTCTTTTCAGACTGCATAACATTTGAAAAAAATCCTTGGTCTCAAATGAAATTTTTCATAGAATCATAGAATGGTTTGGATTGGAGGGACCTTAAAGATCATCTAGTTCCAATCCCCCTGCCATCAGCAGGGACACCTTCCACTAGACCGCTCAAAACCTCATCCAACCTGGCCTTAAACACTTCCAGGGAGGGGGCATCCACAACTTCTCTGAGCAACCTGTTCCAGTGTCTCACCACCCCCACAGTGAAGAATTTCTTCCTAATATCTAATCTAAACCTTCCCTCTTCCAGCCTAAAGCCACTGCCCCTTGCTCTGTCACTACCTGCCTTCGTAAAAAGTCCCTCCCCAGCTTTCTTGTAGGCCCCTTCAGGTATTGGAAGGCTGCTCTAAGGTCTCCCCAAAGCCTTCTCTTCTCCAGGCTGATTTTTAATGTACTATAAGTAACAACAGTTAACTACAGAGTTTGTTTCATTAACCATATGTGCAATTGTACAATTCACAAAAAGCAGAATGTAAACATCTGTCAGAAAACATGCCACTGCAGCTGAAAACCCACTATAACTCCTGAAATTCCCAGGCCTTCCAGGATAATATTGCCTGCTAGCTAAACAAGGGAAATAAATCAATGTATTTTGTATAGCTGCCTTGCCAAAGAAGAAAACCAAGACTTCCCTATAGCTGTGATGGACATTAAAAAAAAAATAGTAATACTAAGTGTGACTAAGTTTTCCTTTTTACCTGGCAAACCATTAGGTCAACCCCGAAACAAAGCTGACTTAACTTCCAAATCAGAATGCACTACTGTATTCTGGTGATGTTAGTCATTTACAGCTGGTAAAGAAGTCACAAAATCAATGTGATTATAGAATCACAGAATGGTTTGGGCTGGAAGGGACCTTAAAGATCATCTAGTTCCAACCCCCAAGTTTTACAGTGGTTTTATATGAAAGGACCTTAGAAAAACTGCTGTCACAAGATGAAAGGACAGAGTACTTTCATGAATTAAAGAAACACAGTTATAAGACTTGAAACAAAAGGTAGGATTATATGGATAATTTTCACAAGGATGGGAGTCAGCAAGAGAGTTCTTTAAGCAGCTGAGTGAGGACCCAAGCTAGTCAAAATTGTAATATACGTAATGTGGAAGAGAGGATGAACAACAGATTGGAAAAAAATGTTAAGGATATTAAAATAATAATTTACAAGCCTCTCATATTATTAAAAAGTCTGCAAAATAATAAAAAGCTTGAAAAAATAAAAACTGGTAACAACTTCTCATCATTTCTGAAACAAAAGAACTACTGGGCTTAGAAAAAAAATCATCAGGTGGCACACTGAAAACCAAATTTGAATCAAGGAACTTATTAGGACTTGAGCACAAGTCCTGTGAGGAGAGGCTGAGGGAGCTGGGGTTGTTTAGTCTGGAGAAGAGAAGGCTTAGAGGTGACCTCATCACTCTCTTCAACTACCTGAAGGGAGGTTATAGCCAGGTGGGGGTTGGTCTCTTCTCCCAGGCAACCAACAATAGGACAAGGGGGCATGGGCTCAAGCTCTGCCAGGGGAGGTTTAGGTTAGATGTTAGGAAGAAATTCTTTACAGAGAGGGTAATCAGGCACTTATCCATTTTTTTAGGTTCAGAAAACAATTGGATAAAACTAATGTAAAATACTCCACTAAAGGCAGTGAGCAAAAAGATACAATCTCTAGTTCAGAGTCCCACAACTTGCAAACTGCTTGAACTTGGAGGGACATGATCAAATTCCTGCTTTATTCTTTTCATTATCCTTAGCATCTGCTACTATCTGAGACAAGGTACTAATCAACACAGAGATCTAGTGTAACACAAAAGAGTAGTATTTCATTTTAAAAAACAGTAGAAAGTACAAATACACTGAATTGGAAAGGGAGCTTCCATGAGCAAAATAATTATATATTACAGCAAAAAAGCTTTCTATCTTTTTTTTTTTTTTGCATTTTTGAAGAAAGCTTTAAATACATCTTAGCAAAACTGTAGCCAGTTTTAGAAATTAATTAGTTTAGGACCATGTTTATTATAGAAGTTCAATGGTAAGAGGAAAACAAGTATTAAAGATTTAAAGAGGGTTTTTTTATAATTTATGCAAAATTGGGGTTGAAAAATACTACTACTAAAATCAGACTTCTCTCAGGAATACAAAGAAACTACTCTAAAAACCTAAATATTACAGAAAGTAGGTTTATATTCAAGTTGTATGATTCAAATAGCTGATTGCTCAAATTTTTTGTATTCTTATTTTTCTATCTATTTAGCAGCACAAACACTATAATTTATATTTTTTTCCTTTAACATAGTTGTATTAAATCCTCCAACTCCACCCTCTTGCTTAGGAAAATCATTTAGCATTGAAATGCTACAGCAGATTTGAAATTAAAATATTACAGATACAGACATTTAGTTTTTCCATGAGCTAAGACTGACTGCTTTATAAGCCTACTAATAAATAAGGCTGTAATAATATTGTTTATTCAAAATATCATAGTATGATTGATTTCATGATGCTTTAAGTAGCAAATTTCACCTTGCACCATCATTCACAGTGCCATTTCCCAGATCATAGTGAAATGTGACATTCTTTGCAGAATCTTTAGTTAAAACAGCCTGTCAAGAAAGTAACCAGTTTCTGAACAGAGACCTTCAAAATCTTACTGACCTGTGTGCGTTTTAACATGACAATCCAGAGTGGATTTTACAGTGAAACTCTTTCCACATTCTTCACATTTATATGGTTTCTCTCCAGTATGGATACGAACGTGCCTAATAATTCCAGAATACATGTATATATGAATTTCTACTTTCATGTTAGCTTGTAGAAATATTAATTTTGTATCTTACTAATTTAAGAATTAATTGAACACTTATATTAACATTACATTAAGCAGAACTAGTAAAGAAAATGATATAAGCATTTGCCTTTTTTCAAACTCATTTTTACATGTTTTTATATGCAAGTCCTATAGCAAGAAATAAATAATTTATTCTAAAACTTCAGAATGATCATTTTAATACTGCAGGAAAAGAAATATGAAAAGGCTGGTTTAGCCATATTCAGAATATATAACATTTTGACAAATATTTTTAAACTCTTCTGAAAAAGAAAAATACGTAAACATGAGTCAAACTTTAGCTAAAAAAAGTTAGATGAAACTGTTACTGCTAGGTTGCTGGTGAACAATTCAGGAAACTGAAGATACACAAAACTTTCCCATTCCTTACCTGACTAAATCACTTGGTTTTTTAAAGCTTTTGGGGCAGTAACTACAACAGTTGGCATATTTGGGCTCTGCTTCTAGTTCTGCTTGCTTATCTTTGATCTCACTAATTCTGTCTTTCTCTGCAGCAGACTGGACAAGAACTTTTTCAGAGACAGTGGCGCTTTCTTGAGGCCTAATCTTTGCTAGTTCTGCTGTTTCTTCTTCTGTAAAAGTTATGACACCAGGACGAGATTTTCTGGAAGTTCTTTCAGAGTTTTCATCATTGTCTTCCACACATGGAACTACTGAAAAAAAACCCCCCCACACACATCTGTTTAGTTTAATTTGTCAGCTGAAATTACAAAAATAGAAGAGTTTATTATTAAAAACATGACCACTACATTACATGCTTGGACTTAAATATCTTTCAGAGGTGTAACTTAAATATCTTGGACTTAAATATCTTTCAGAGGTGTAACTACTTCTGTTGTACTACTTCTTGTTTCTACTTCTTTTAAATAAAGTTGGATTTATAATTCTTATTTTTACAATAATTAAATACAGGTATAAGTAATTTAGGACAAAACATATTCTACTTTAGTGACACACTGAAATAATGATGTAACATAAAATACCTTGAATAAATGAGACAGACTCCTGGAAAACTTACTTCTTTAAACAATTTGCCTAACAGAGCAATTTCGGTGGCTCTGGAACTACACATTATCCATGCTGGAAGGCTAATTTGTAACATTACTGTTATAACATTCATGTAATCCACTGAAACATCTGTACTTGTTATGTGGTAAGGACTGTAAGAGTAAAAATGAAATAATTTACCTCCTCCTCCTCCTGTTTCTGTAGCTGCTGCTACAGCTGAGGAGACTGCCTGATGTTTTTTCATATGTTTTTTGCAGTGAACAGTTGTTCGAAAGCTTTCATCACAGAACGGGCACTTGTAAGGCTTCATGCTCATGTGAGTTGCCATGTGCCTGGTAAGGCTCCCATTAGTTGTGAAGGAGGTATTGCAAATGCTACAGCTGAATGCTTTAACTCCTTAAAGTAACAGAAACAAATAAGTAGCATGCTATTTGTTTAAGTTTACTTATACAGGCTGTTTACAAAACCCAAATGTGAGTTAAGCTAATATAGAGCTGGTGTACTCACTTACCTGTATGAGTCTTCTCATGTGACTTAAGAACTCCTGAGGAAACAAAGCCACGGCCACACAGTTGGCATTTATAAGGTTTCTCACCAGTATGTGATCGTACATGTTGTTTCAAATGGCTGGATTTCTTAAAACCCTTGTTGCAATATTCACATCTATCAGAAGAAATTTGTTTTCATGAACTGCATATAAGTACTAGCCATAAAAGATTCAGGAAATTCTGTGACAGAACCTAAAAGGGTAACAAACCTATACGAACGCCTGCTTTGATCTTCATTATCCTCAAGAAAATGAGGACGTTGGTTATGCAATTCAAGTTCTTCTTGTGATGACTGATCTTGTATCAGGCGAGTAGTCTAGAAATCAAAGCCTCAAGTAAATTTCAGTAACAAAATACTGCAATAAAGGCACATAAATAGGCACGAAAAAAATTACAGCAATTACAGTCAACACAAGCAAATTTATGCTTTCATAAATTTTTTTAGAAGAAATTGACAATACGATAAAAAAAGTGCACCTACTGAATCAAATAAACACAATGTGGTGCACTCACACCTCCCTGTGAATCTAAATAAAAACATGTCTCAAAGTCTTGTAGATTTTCTGGTGTTTGAGGGGTTAAATTTAACACTAAAGCAGCCATTTTAAACAGCCTGCGCCCCACACTGAGTAGCAAAATACACAGTGGTCCTGACAGACTTCACTCCTTTTGGACAGATTTTTCCTCTGAGCAAAACCAGCCCAGAATAATCCCTGAGAATAACAGCACATTTTAAGATTTTAAGAGAAGAAAACTCCAAAGCCTGTAGGCTGAAATTACTCCAACACTTCCAGATCCTAAAACCACCTCAGGTCTCTGACTGACATTTGCCCTCTGAAAACACACATGAAGGGAAAATAATTGATGCAGGTCACCATGGTAAACACATTACTACAGATGGTCTTCATGCTAGGTACTGCTACCATCATAAAAAGCTGTATTTAAACTGTATTTTTAGCAATTAAGCTCTTTTACAAATTTAACCAGATGAGAACCATGAAAGAACATCATATACTGCAACATGCAAGCTCCATGAATGGTCACTACACATTTGTAATGTTATTTTTATTGCTTGATCATATCTGATATCCCTAGAAATTAAAGAATTAGGACACAATATAGTGCACTAACGTAAAATTATTTTATAACATCAGGTTCTTCCCTTAGTTGTAGACTTATAATCCAACTTTATATTAGTCTTTTTTAAGTCTAGAGCATCAAAACGTGCACATCTTTTAGAAACATGTAGCCAGGTCACTTACACACCCCTCACACCCCCCGCCCTTTTATTTTCCAGTTGTTAAAGATAATTAATCTAGAAAAGAAATCATGAAACTTTTCTGACTTCTCAGTTTACCTAATCACCAATGAAATAGTTCAAAGAAACTCATCAGTGAACACAGAACAATGAATTCTGCCTTCTAGCAGTACTTACTACGTTAATAGAGTCCGTGTTTGGAACATGAAGAACAGCTGGTGGATGGTAACTTGTTGAAAGAGCCTGAGATTCTAGTGTGCTTGAATCCTGCAGCTGCTGTACAGCTGGAAACTGATTCTGTTGATTGTAGCTGTCATTCACTGTAAAACCTGCCAGAAATTAAACAGTCACAAACTTGGAAAATACACTAAATTGGACTTTGAATAACATCACACTTTTTTGAAGGCTACCTTCAAAAGAGATTAAGTAGTATTACCATACAGTAATACTCATTTTATACTCTTGACTGTTGAGTGTCAAAATACACAACTGTTTCTGGCATCTACATAATATGCATAATAGGGTTACTTACCATTAGCTGGAATTCTATTGGAAAATCTCCTCCACAGAAAAACACTGTTTGAAGTTTCTTCGGGGTGCCACAATTACCTTAGAGCCATTGAAATTTTGAATTTCTTGTATGTAAGCATGCATGTGTCAAACAGGTTGACCCATCTCCCTTTATCCACCTTGGTACCACGCTCCCTTAACTACACTGGAAGCCGATCACAAGGATGCAAAGCTCAGTGGGGAGGATGGCGGGTGAGTGGAGGAGATGACCCAATAGGAGAACTCCAGTTTCTGATAAAGTAACCCCACTTTCTCCTACTTTGGATCTCCTCCACATATTCCCACTCTTTAGATAATAGTAAAGTAGTGCCTCTCAAAGGCAAACTGCAGTGTAAAAAGTAAACAGATTTTATTCCTATTTCCAGTATAAAGATCTGAAAATTTTATTTGGTTTTGTTCTTCTGAAATATCAGATCTTAATCACCTTTTCTAAATGAATGAATGAAATGACAGTATCAATGATTCAGAGCCAGAGAAATACAGCTCAGATTGCAGGTGTTTTTGATGCTATTAGAGATGCCCTTTACCAATCCCTTTAAGCCTTAATACTTCTAATATTTAAAAAAAAAAAAAAAAAATCAGTTTTATGTGGAAAAAAATGAAACCGCAGTATCAGTAATTAAGGTAAGGGCAGCAATTTTACTGTTTCTGTGCAGTTTGCCTTTAGTGGACAAAAAGGGTGAAGATTATGAAAACAGGGTAGAAACAAACCCACATCAGATGATCACAGCATCAAAGTCCAAAAAGCAATGCTTAAAGAATGTTTTGAATTACAGTGGATCAAAAAGTGGAATGGGCTAAGTTTAAGTGTAAATTTTCCCAAAAGACATTTCACAGCAGAAGAATACTGTTATCAATATAGGAAAAAACCCTACTTATATGCTATTGCTTACAACACAGAATGAAAACTAACAAATGTAAACAAATCTCTAAAGTATTATTAGTCAGGTTGTAACTTATCACCAAACCTAATGCTACAACTTGTACATTATTTATCTCCTGGAACTACCAAGTTTACAAGGAAAAAGATTCAACAAGATGAACCTTGCCAAAATAAAAAGTCTGAAGAACGATGCAAAGCTTTATGGTGATAAAAGGGCTGATAATTTCTATTTTCAAACAGACTTTAAAATCACCTTTAAGGAAAACGGTATTCCCACTGAACTTGCTGAGAACACAAAAAAAAAAAGCTTCAAGAAACTGAAGGAAAAGTGATACCGCTTCCATGCCCTACAGAAAAAAAAGGACGTAACTATTAAATGCACAAAGAAACAGCTATGAAAAAAAGGCTTTTTTAATAAGTAATTTTTACTAGATAAGAAGAAAAAAAGAAGTTACTATACCATGATCTGTTTCACTTCACAGTAAGAGCAATTATTGACATCCTGAAACATTTCCCAGGATCACAGAACAACATGCTCAGGAAGAAAAGTTCTGAATTTAGAGGTATTTTGGGACAAACTGAAGAAAGAAATACTACTTCTGAAAGTAGTTCTGGAATAAATATAAACCAACACTGTAACAAGGATATACATGATGCATTCCCATTTTGCTCTATACCTACTATGAAGGTCAATTTCCATTTTCAAAATTTTAAGATCTGAATTTTGAGCATGTTAAAGGCATTTGCTACTGCCATACTCTTTCTGCAGAACAGCATCAAAAAAATCCAAAAAATTCAAACACCAAAACACA
>NW_010319789.1:0-4676 GCF_000700745.2 Antrostomus carolinensis
GTTGGTGCAGGGAGGTCATGGTCCCAACAGGGACCACTGGACACCAGTCCAGCAGCTCTAGCCATGCCTTCCTCTCCTGTGGCACTGCACGACTTCATCTCGGCTGAGCCATCCCCCAGGAGCCTCAGCAGCCTGCCTGGCCCATGTCCTTCCCTCAGCTGCGGTGCTGACCCCTCAACGCTGAGACATCCCCCTCTGCCTTTGTCCCCAGGTGCCGAGTCCTTCGGGTTGTTCTCCTGCGTGATCAATGGGGAGGAACAGGAGCAGACCCACCGTGCAGTCTTCAGGTAAAAAAAAAAGTGCCCCGAGCCTCTCATGGGAAAGCCGGTGCTGCCCTCCCACTACGGTGGGGCCAGCCCTAACCCCAGTGTTTCCAGCTTTTGGGAAGCCCTGGAGACCAAACCACTGCCCACAGCTTGTGCCTTTCCCAGGAGCAACATCTACCCAGGTTGCTGCAGGGGCGAGACCTCTGAGGGCAGCCAGGACCACTCTGGGGAGCAGCATAGGGATACCCTTGCCTTAGGTGCCAGGAAGCTGCCACCTTTTGAGTCTAAACCTGCTCAGATGCTTTATTCAGCATCTCAGGTCCCCATGGCTCATGACACCTGCCAGGGCGCTGCTCGCCTGGGTGGGTGGTGGGCTTTTGCTGGGGAGAAGGCCACCAGCACTGCTGGCCAGCTCGGTGCTACTGCCTCCATGCCCAGGTTTGTGCCTCGCCACGCGGATGAGCTGGAGCTGGAGGTGGATGATCCTTTGCTGGTGGAGGTGCAGGCAGAAGATTATTGGTACGAAGCCTACAACATGCGGACGGGTGACCGGGGCATTTTTCCTGCCTACTATGCTATCGAAGTGACCAAGGACCCAGACCATGTAACAGGTACCGAGCCCCTGCGTGCAGCCTGCTGATGTCCCCCATCTCGTGTCCACCTCTTCGCTGCTGAGCAGAGCCTGGTGCTGAGCAGGGGGATAGAGGGAGGACTAAGCTGGGCACCTGGCAGGGAGCAATGGGCAGCTTCTGGGAGCTGGTACCTGGTGGTGTGGGAAGCCTTCCCTGGCCAGGGAGACGTGCAGGGGTGGGAATATGGAGCGGCGAGGTGTATCTCAGCCCACGTTCCAGGTCATTGGAGATGATCCCTGCTGCGTGCTTTCTCTTGCAGCTCTGGCCAAGAGAGGGAGGACTAAGCTGGGCACCTGGCAGGGAGCAATGGGCAGCTTCTGGGAGCTGGTACCTGGTGGTGTGGGAAGCCTTCCCTGGCCAGGGAGACGTGCAGGGGTGGGAATATGGAGCGGCGAGGTGTATCTCAGCCCACGTTCCAGGTCATTGGAGATGATCCCTGCTGCGTGCTTTCTCTTGCAGCTCTGGCCAAGAGCAGCGACTGGGTGGACCAGTTTCGGGTGAAGTTCCTCGGCTCGGTGCAGGTTCCTTATCACAAGGGCAATGATGTGCTGTGCGCAGCCATGCAGAAGGTAGTGTCCCAGCCCATCCCTGCTGCTCCTGACAGTAGGGCAAGAGTGTCAGTGGGGAAGGGAAGGAAAGGGTGAGCCATCATCACTGCTCACGAGTGCCACGGCTTTGTCTCTCTTTCTTCCCCCCTCAGATTGCCACCACGCGCCGCCTCACTGTGCACTTTAACCCACCCTCCAGCTGTGTCCTGGAGATCAGCGTGCGTGGAGTCAAGATTGCCGTGAAAGCTGATGACTCCAAGGAGCACAGCAAGGTAGTGCCACACTCCCTGCTGCTCTCATCCCTTCACCACCTGCTGGCTCGTGCCCTCCAGGTCATGCTCACATATGAAAATGGGAGGATCTCGACCAATCTAAGGGTGTGAGAAAGACCATCAGAGGGTTTGTAGGCCCACCATCAGGGTCCTCCGTGCCTCACAGGATCACAGCTTTGGGCCTGTAGTAGTTTGGCTGGCAGCCAAACACCACACAGCTGCTTGCACCCCCACTTTTCCTCCCCTCAGGGAATAGAGGAGAGATTTGGAGGGGGTAAAGGTGAGGAGACTTGTAGGTTGAGGTAAGAACAATTTAAAAATTGGAGTAAAATTAAAATTAAATTAGTAATTATAATTTAATATGTATATCTATGAGTGATGCACAGTACAATTGCTCACCACCCGCCCATAGCGATCCCCAAGAGAATCCCACCCCTTTCTGGTCAACCTTCATTAATATACTGACCATGACGTGATATGATGTAGAATATCTCATCAGCAGATCCAAATGACAATTCTGGGTTTTACTAATTACTACGCTTCCCCCCTCCCAGTCCTTTGCACTCGCAAACTACCCAAACACAGTGGCCTTGTAGGTTATCAACATTCTTCTCCTAACAAATCCCACCCTGAAACCAAAGCACAGCTATTCCAGCTACTGAGAAGAAAATTAACCCTATCCTAATGAAACCAGGACAGGGCTGTATCGCCGGCTGATGCTCTCGCAGCTGCCAAGCACGTTGCTGCGCTGGGACGCTGTGAGCTGAGCTGTGCTGGTTAATCTGTCAGCTGCTCCTAAACCTTTCTGCTACTATTTTGAGTGGTGTCCTCTAGATCTGCCCTGTAATCTCTTTAGCTGGCTACGGCAGGCTGCTGATTAGCATTCTGCATAAGTAGCCCAGCAAAGCACGGCAAGATGCGGGGCAGAGGGGAGTGAGGGCTTTGCATAAAGCCTTCGGAAAACCTTCCCTATGGCTGTGGGGCAGGAGGAGTTCCTGGCAGGGGATGCTGGGTCAGGGAGCTGAGGTTTCGCACACAGAATCACCCAGGAGTGCCCTGATTGGAAAAGAGCTTTAAGATCATCGAGTCCAATCATTAACCTCGCACTGACAAGTCCCCGACTAACCCATGTCCCTCAGCACTATGTCTACATGACTCTTCAATCCCTCCAGGGATGGGGACTCCACCACTGCCCTGGGCAACCCCTTCCAATGCCTCAGAACCTTTTCAGCAACGAAATTTTTCCTCATATCCAATCTCAACTGCCCTTGGTGCAACTTGAGGCCATTTCCTCTTGTTCTGTCACTTGTTCCTTGGGAGGAGAGACCAACCCCACCTCTCTACACCCTTGTTTCTAGAAGTCTTGCTTGTATCTAGAGGATGCCATCAACTTGGTTGCTCTTTAAACTTGTATAAGTTATCATTTCTGGCTCATTCCCCTTTGAACACCCAGGCTTGAATCACTTAGTTCCAAGTTATCCATTCACCTTCTAGCTGCTGGTATTTTTGAGGGCCTTTTTAGTGAGAGGTGGGTGCACTGGATGGACAGCAGCACTGACTCTAACCCAAGTCCAGCCTAACTCAGGGCTTCCAGAGAAACCCAGCAGGAGCTGTTGGAAGTCAGGGCAGCTGGGGTGGGAACCAGCAAGGCTGCCTGGAAGATCATCCTGTGTGCAGGTGCTTGGGGCCATCCCAAAACTGCTGCTGGTAGCAACCCAGGATCAGGCTCCAGTTTATTTCACCGCTGAGTCCAAGCCCGTATTTCCAGGGGCTGAAGACCGGCTGGCTCGCAGGGTGGTGGGGAGGAAAGCTTTGACCGTGCCTCTCTCTGTCCCCCAGGTAAACAAGTGTAGCCATTTTTTCCAGCTGAAGAACATTTCCTTTTGCGGGTACCATCCAAAGAACAACAAGTGAGTAGCGGGGAGGTGCGGGGTGGCTCTCGATGCCAGCAGCTCAGCACGGAGGCTTCACTGCCTTCCCAGTCCCTGAGGGCAGCATGGCTGGGGCTGGGAAGGGAAGGGGAAGCTTCCCAGCACCTCAGTCCCCAGGGCTCCCTTTCCCCTGTGAGCCCAGCGCTGCAGCTTCATGCAAAAGCAGCAAAAAAATTCCCTTTGGATGGGAATTCCATTCCAGCTCTGGGCATGGGCCGTGGCAGCTGGTGGCCACGGGGGCTTGGGGGGGTGCAGGTCCCAAACCCCTGTGCTCAAGGGTGGGTGTGCCTCAAGGATGCTGGGGTTGCCTGCTTGTCTGCTGGTCCAGTCACACCCACTCTCTCTGCCCTCAGGTATTTTGGGTTTATCACCAAGCACCCTGCTGACCACAGATTTGCCTGTCATGTCTTTGTCTCCGAGGAGTCCACGAAGCCGCTGGCAGAGTCTGTAGGGTGAGTCCTGGCCGGGCAGGGAAGGCTTGCTCTGGAAAGGCAGGAGGGACGAGGCAGCCAAGCTGAATCTTGCCATCTCCCCATACGTGTGGGGCTTGCACCTGGCCCCACCAGGCTGGCACCTCTTCCCTCAAGCGATGGGCTTGGGGTGAGAACCAGAGCTGACAGGGCTGTGGGCAGCGTATTCCCGACAGCACTGGAACGAGTCCCAGCGCAGGGATTTGCAGGCAGATGGCTGAAAGTCGTGTGCTGTGCTGGGGATCAGAGCAAGGAGGGAGACCCTGCAGCTCCGATGGCAGCTCTGGGTGCTAACCCAGGAGGGGTCAGGGGCTGGCTGGGAGGGTCAGACCACCAGCAGAGCAGGGAGAAAGGGCGAGAAGGGATGTGGGGCTCTGTAAATGCCTGACGGGGAGAGCGCTGCTCAGCTTTGCCCCGGGTGCTGTGTTGCAGGAGAGCTTTTCAGCAATTCTACAAGGAGTATGTGGAGTACACGTGCCCCACGGAGGACATCTACCTGGAGTAGGGGCTGGCACAGGCACCTCCTGCACAGCCAGGGCTGCAGTCTGGCCCCTTCC
>NW_010319789.1:4926-5769 GCF_000700745.2 Antrostomus carolinensis
CCTTTCCTGCTGCAGGCTGGGGTGACAGCATCTCCTCCTTGTGACCATGGCCCAGCTTCCCGTCACATCCCTCTGGGGTGACTTTTAATGCAGTGGCAGAGTCGGACTCTCGCAGTATGAAGACACAGCAGCTACAGCAAACAAGACCCACATGCCGGCTCCTGCCCTGGGAGATGGGCTTGTCCTGGGGACAAGGCTGCTGGGCAGGGGTGACAGAGGGAGCCCCAGTATCTCCTTGGCCACAGCCCGTGCCAGGATGAGCTAAGCCAGCTCACCTCTGCCTCCATCCTTCCCCTCTTGTATCCATACTCTGGAGAGAGAGAGAAAAATCCTCTCCATCCCTCCCTGCAGTAACTACACCCTGGGGAGGGGAGCCTTTCTCTGCCCCTTTCCCCCTCTCCCCCCAGGTTGAGGTGGCAGAGGCAGTGGCAGGGCCACCCCAGGGCGGTGGGGCTCAGCCCCTGCACAGAGCTGGGTGCCTGCCAGCAGCAGGGCAGGGAAGGGCTAAAGTCTGCAGGGAGCCGTGTGAAGCCATGGGGAGGTGAGAAGGGCTCTCCCGGTCCCTGCAGCCAGCGGTCTCTGTGCTTCAGCTGGATCTGCTGTGATGGCAACAACTATTAAATATGATGGTTCATGGAGCAGGGCTGCTGTGCTCTTTGTGTCCCACCACAGCGGGCTTGGCTCATTCCTTCCCTTGAGACCCCAAGAGAAGCTGGAGCATCTCAGGTTTGGTGCAAGAGCCCCAGTTGCTATCCTTGGAGGCCAGAAATCATCATATGATGATCAGAAGGGACAGCTGGAGGTCACCTACTCCAGCCCCCACCCAAAGCAGGGCTTCCCCTT
>NW_010319789.1:5797-6203 GCF_000700745.2 Antrostomus carolinensis
AGCAGGCCTCCCCCTTATCCCCCCTCCCCTGCCATTCCTACACCCCACACCTACCCTGTCCTGGAGTGGGGGTCCTGGAGGCTGGGCTGTGGTGGGCACAGGGGCATGCTGGCTCACAGATGGGCATCATAATAGTACTCCAGCAAGTCAAGCTCATCCCGCTTGCTCTTGCCAGCTCTGCGCAGCCCCGCCGGCCGCTCCCGGGCTGCCCGGGTCATGAAGCGAGGCTGCTTGGGTTTGATGCCGTAATCTGCGGGGAGAGCGGAGAGGCTGGGCACAGCTCTGGGGGACACCCGCCCACCTGGGAGGTGAGTGCATGGAAAGGGGGTTTGGAGAGAGCTGTACCATCCACCAGGCCAAAGTGCTGCTGGGGAAGCTCCAGGGGAGCAGAAAAGTCCTCAGGGAC
>NW_010319789.1:6263-13735 GCF_000700745.2 Antrostomus carolinensis
ACCCATGCTGGCACAAGCACTACTGTGCCCTGCTCATTGTCACCCAGCCTGGATGGCTCCTGAGGGCTTGGTGCCACCAGTGCCAGCCCACGCCTGGGCCAGGAGCTCTTGGGGTACCCGGGCAGGAAGGAGGAGGAGGGGGGCAGTGCCATCACCTCTGGCGCAGGGGCCGTGGGAGGGCAGCCCCCAGCAGCAGGGTGAGCAGCAGGAGCCAGAGCTGCATGGCTGCTCTGATGCTGAGGTCACAGGAGACACGCTGGTGGCCCTGGGATACCAACTGGGTCAGGTGCCCATCTGGTACGTAATCTTCTGGTCCTGGGCTGCCTGGTGCCAGCTGCTCATAGTCCCTCATAGTCCCTGGTGCAGCCACAGCTCCAGGGCTGTTCCCCTGTCCCTCACCACCACCCTTTGCCTCTCTCTCAACCCCTCCAAAAGCAAACACCTTCATCTCAGTATCTCCCTGTCCCCAGGAGTGAGACCCCATCCCAACACCTTCCAGCCTTCACAGCCTTCTGCATCTTCCTCTGCTAAAAGCCCAAAGGAAGGGCTCGCAGACCCTCACTCGTGGCTTTTCCTGATGCGTTACAGGGCACTGCTGCCCACTGAGGTGGCAACACAGACCCCACTAACTGACAAATCCCTGGTGTCCCCAGCTGTGGTGGCCCATTACAGGTGTGTGTGGGACAGGTAAGGTGGCTGTGACCCCTGCAACCCCAGAGCACCTCCCGGGTGGCTCAGGTAGGGATGCTCCTATCACCCACTCGAGGCCAACACACCCGGCTGTTTCCAGCTCCCAAGCTCCGCACAGGGCTCGCATCTTGGGGCAACCCAGTGCCAACAGATGACCACCCCCTTGTCCTGGCCAAGGGAGCCTCCACAGCAGGTCACTAATGCCTGAACTGTCCAGCAGTTTGCAGAGCAGATACCAAAAGATGGTTACAGCTGTTCAGGCCTCTCCTGGCCCTTTATTAAGAGTGGTACTGCAGTGTTTGCTTAATTAATTTCTCCTCTGCCCTTGGCCAAGCCCCAGAGCACTGCCTGGCAGCCATTCTGCGAGCCCTTTTAGCACACAGCCTGCAAACCACAGCTCTCCATGGCCCCAGGGGAACCCCAGGAGACTGGGGACTGAACCAGGCACCTGGAGTGATGGACACTATGGTCATCAGCTGAGCAACCTCTGGGACTCTGCCTGACACAGACCAGGGCAAAAAGCTACTCTGGGACAGTGGATCCCAGGGTTGACACCTGCAAAACATGATCCTTCTTGCTAGAGAAACCTGCTGCTGACCAGATCCAAGGGGACCCCATGCAAACAGGGGAAGAGAAGGTCCTTCAGCTCTGTTCTTTCCATTCAGTCAGTTTATTGGACAGACAAACCCACTCCAAGCAGAGTGGTTAGGCACGGCCAGCACAAGCAGGCTGCAGAGGTCAATCTCAGTGCCATGAGGTGGGAGACAGTGCTCTCCAAAAACCACTACTGCGCTGCCTGGCTTTATGACAGTGCAGCTGTACAAAAGGAGAAAAATGCTTAAAAAAAAAATAAAAAAATAAAAAAAAGAGGTTGTCCCATCACCATCACTGTAGCTGCAGAACAGTCCAGAAAAAGAGGTGGCCAGGGTCTCTCCACAGATGTGGTGTCCATCCTTCACAGCTAGATCTGTTAAAAAAATTACATACACCCCCCTCCCCACCCTGCAGAACGGGAGCTTCTCATGGATGGTTTAATTGAAAATTAGACATTATCAACATCCCTCCCCCCAGCCTGCTTGCCCTCCTTCAAAATGTCCAGTCATGATCTCAGCAGAGAATAATCATCATCTTCTCATCAGCCCCAGTTATAGAAATAGATTTTCTGCCAAGCAGGCAAGTAATCCATCAGTGGCCCTGAAACAAGAGAACAGAGGGATCACAAACTTCAGAAAAGCAAGAATTTGAAGCTGTATAGAAGAAGAATTTGAAGAGGTATATCCCCCTTCTTGTTATGGTACCAAACAATCCCAAACCTCCACTTATAAAACTCAGCTGAACCCAAGAACAGAAGTTACTTTTCCCAAGATGAGAGACAACTTTGGGATGTGGTACCACAGACTACAGCAGGACCAAGCAGGGTGTGAAACACAGTCAGCATGGCCATGGTGTGGGACACCACTCCCTCTGAGCTGACATGTCCAAACTCCAGTAGGAAGGGGGTTCTACGATGTGCAAGGGAAAAACCCACATGCAGCGAGTCAGGAGGATGCTGCTGTGGCACAGGAAAGACAACTCAGCAGTAACAAGCAGGTGCAGACACAGAAGCAACTGCTCTAGAGTAAAAATGCTTATGTAGCACGTGGCTTAATGCAGGCTCCAAAGCCTCTCCAAAATCACTACGAGGAAGAAGTGGCTCCAGCTTTGTGAACTCCACAAAGAAAGGACAATCCCACAATGCCAGGCTGATCTAATGCCACATCACCATGAATCGCTCCACAAAAGGCTTCCCATCAGCAGGTAAGGGGGGGGAAGTGGAATTCTGGCTCATAACAAAGGGATCCTCTAGTGGAGGACTAGGAGAAGACAGATCTGGTTTGGCCCTTTGATTTACAATCGTCCCCTGGCTGGGTCAATACCTCCAGGCACCTGTTTACCCTTATCTGCATTGCAGACTGGGGATCAAGGAAGAGTTCAAAGCCAAGGGCTGCAAAGCAGGGCTCTGGTGCAGCAGCTGAGGTGCAGAAAGGGAGCCCAGAACAGGCCTAGCTGGCAGAGACAGAGCTCTGCAGCCTGGGAGGGGACAGAGGGGTTCACCACTGTGGTCAAGCACAGGTCCCTAATAGCCATCATGCAACTCATCCTTTCCTGTTCCAGTTTAAGACAACACAAGCATCAACACTGGGAACACCGGTGCTAACTATGCTAGGGACTTCCCAATTCCTTCCTCGGGTTGGAAACCAACTGACAAACGTTCTGCCCAACTCATAGAATCACAGAATGGTTTGGGTTGGAAGGGACCTTAAAGCTCATCCAGTCCCAACCCCCTGCCATCAGCAGGGACACCTTCCACTAGACCAGGTTGCTCAAAGCCTCATCCAACCTGGCCTTCAACACTTCCAGGGAGGAGCATCCACAGCTTCTCTGGGCAACCTGGGCCAGTGTCTGACCACCCTCACACCAAAGAATTTCTTCCTAATGTCTAATCTAAACCTCCCCTCTTCCAGTCTAAAGCCATTTCCCCTTGTTCTATCACTAACTGCCCTTATAAAGTCCCTCCCCTGATTTTTCTCCACCCAACAGAAATGGGGATATAGCAGTGGGGCCCACTTACGTGTGACAAAGCCAACTCCAGGCACGTAATCAGCCAACAAGCGCAGGAGGAGGAGGATCCTGCCCCTAGGAAGGGAGAGAGTATGAACGAGTCCAGAGGGACACCTCCTGCCCCAGCTGCTGAATGCACAAACAGCACTGGCAGCTGTAACCCAAGGGCTCAGCTCAGATTAACCTGGTGCCACAGGCACCCAGACCTCTTCAGATCTACTCACCCAGTGCCCTGATGCTATTTCTGTTAAAAGAGAAATGTTCAGTAAAAGCCCAGCAGGGGCCCCTTACTCTGAGTATCGGTCATAGAAAGGAGATCTCAGTAGGTAGTACAGCAGTAGGATGGTTCGTCGCCTCAGCTCTGCTCGCTCTCGCCTGTTCAGGTCCTTCAGATCACTCAGCAAGCTCAGACTGGAAGGAGAAGGGCAGAGAGCTAACTCACAGCAACAGCAGCCAGCAGGGAACAGAAAGCAGGTTTCTAAACACCCTCCGTTCTCAGCTCCCCTCAGAGCAGGCTGCACCAGCTCAGGACACAGAGCACTGTCAGTGTTGCAGAAGATCCCCAAGTGTGTCAGTCTCCCAGCCAAAGACCAGCCTCTGTGTGTATTTCTCTAAGGAGGGCCCGCCCAGGATTGGGGAACAGGGAGAAGTGTGATGCTCAGCCACCACCAACCTCAAGCACCTGCAAAGACTCTTCCTCAGACTGACCTCGAGATGTCCAGGATTGCTGAGAGGAGCCAGGGTTTCCAGGATCTCTGGCCCCACACTCCTAAACTCAATACTAAAAACACACAGTCAAGGAACTGAGCGAATCAGAGATGCCCAAGGCAGACAAGCGATCCCCTGGGTCCCAGCAAAGCTCTGCAGCGTCCATGAGAACACAGTCTAAGGCAGCGCTGGCAGGGCCCAGGGAAGGGGCTGGAGGACTTGCACCCACAACTCCAGCGGCTGAGGCCAGCCATCAAGATGTAAGAGAAGGGAGGAATCCCGAGGCTGCTGCCCAAGCTGAGCAGCGGCAGGAGAGAGAAGCCTGTCACAGCTCTGTCCCGCACCAGGGCCACGGCGTGTGCCCGCACACAGCCAGGGCAGGATACGGTGGAGCAGAGGGCGGGTAATGTAGATGGATTCAGCGATGGTTTCTTGGAGACCCAGAGGGGTGGGAGGCTGGTTCATCTCCTCTGCTCTTCGGCTCTGCGACTCCTCCCTCTGCTGGGGGGATCCCCAGTGCCGGGACTGCAGGGATGGGGCTGAAACAAGCAGATCAGGTCACTAACACCGATAAAACCTTCCTGCCGCACTTCCCCACATCACCCTGCTGCTTTCTGCACGGCGAAGGTGTGAAAAGGGAAAGCTTGAAGAGTTGTGCACAACAGCACCCTCAGAGCTTGCCTCCAGTGGGGGACAGAGCAGGGACGGGTTCTCTTAAAGTCTGTGCTCCTCAAAGCATAACCATGCTGAAGGGTTGTCTCAGTCATACAGCTCACTCGGGAAAATACAACTCCCAGTGCCAGTCTTGCAGCACGTGCCTGAATCCTTGTTGCTTTGATATCCTCGCCACCCACAGGGAGCAGCAACTGGTAGGATATGCCCCAATACAAGGTTCTGCTCTTTACTGTCCACACCCAGGTCATATATAAAGGGCACAGAGCAAAAACAGCTCAGGCAAAGACAAAAAACAGGCTCAGCTACTTACTGCTCTGGAGAGAGCGCACAACTCGGCTGGAACGCCTGCCAACATAGGTCTGATCCTTCCCTGAGGAGTTGTCTTCCATGTCTGCAGGAGAAAGTAGCCACAGGGGTCAGGCTCTGAGTGAATATGCCTCACTCCAGAGCTGGCAGCACCCATCTCTACATTGCCATGAAGAAGACCAGACTGCAGGTTTAATCTCATGCAACCAGGACCATCCTGAGAGGCTAACGCTACGCAGAGCTGTCAGAGGGTGAAAAGGTAAATCTGCCTGACACTGCCCAGGCCTTGGATCTCCTTCCTCACCCCCAGACCAGGAGCCACATGGCTCGACTCACAGTTCACCCAGTGGTTCCAGGCTTAGACTCCTCCACCCCCTCCTTCCAGACTGTAGGACAACCCTGCCACTAAGCTAACCCGTGCTCTGCAGAGGGTAGGAAGTTTAAGGCAGCTCAGCTTTGTGCTAAAGCCTTACAGCTCCCTGTCCCGTCCAAGCCACTGCTCTGATGAGTAACTCCTAGCAGGGCAAGACAATGCAGACCAGCAAGGTGCCAAGCCAATGATGACAGCACCGTGGGCTCACCTTGGGGGTGGAGAGGCTGCTGCTGCTCCCTGTTCAGAGGCACGATGGGAGGAGACGTCTGGATGCCAGCTTTGTACCACAGCAGGAGGAGGAGACGAAGGATGGCTCTGTGGAGAGACACATGGAAGCCTTCAACACCAGGCTACAGAGCTGGGCTCCTGCTGCGCTGGGAAGGTGGCTTCCACAGAAGAGGGAGATATCTGCTCAGGTCTGCTTAGGACAACTGGCAAGGCAAGAGGGGTAAGTGTCCCCCTTCTGTGGCACAGTATCCAGCCCACTGTGGGGCTTCAAATTCCCCCAGCCTCAGGGACTGGCAGCTCAGTCCTGCTTGGGCTTTTTCCTGGGGTACTGCCAAGTCCCCTCCAGATCCCCTTTCCCAGCGCACGCTGCCCCTTCCCCTCCGCCTGCGACACTTACTTAGCCAGCTGGATGAGGACAATGATGGTCCACCGGCCCATCTCCCCCCACACCCTGGCTGTCCCCATCTCTGCAAAGACCTCCACGCATTCTAGCACGCTGAGCCAGGTCAACAGCTTCTGCTGGGGCAGCGACTGCAAAACACAGAAGGGAGGAGGGGGACAGGATGCAGGTTCTGCTTGTGAGTTAACGAGGGCAGAAGCACAGCCCAGCCTGGTGGAACCCTCAGAAATAAGCACTGGATGGCCTTGAAGTTTCAGTCCCAGAAACAACAAGTGCAGCCAGACTCTACACAGAAGCCCACTTCTCTACCTCCAAGCAGGGGTAGACTGAGACATCACAGCACCACACAGAGCTGCTGCCCCAGGCACAGGGAGAACATCACGGCTGTATCCTGGGCTGCCTTCTACCCCAAATGACACAGCAGGACAGTCTCCTGGGTTGTGACACTGTGCCTGAACTCCACGGCAAAACTCTCTCCCCTTCCTTGTCCCAGAGTTGGGATACACGATGAACCTCCTCCCTGGTTAGCGCTGAGCAAGGAGTAAGCTTGGAGTAGAGTGAAGAGGACCCAGAGCCCACAGTCACACCAGAGCGAACACCCACTAAATACAGCATCAGCCCAGATCCCAGGTGTGAACTCCAAGACAGAGGGTGCTCTTCCCCTGCTCGCTGGTGCTGCCAACCACAGGATTTAACCCACTGAAAAGCACCAATAAAGACAAATACAGCTGAAATTACACTACAGTCTTTACCAACCAGGTAAACTGCATTTCTGCCTGTTACACGCCTGACGCTCCAGCCAGAGAGCTGCCAACACCCAAACCCACAGAGTGGGCAGGCTTGCAACAGAAGAGGCCTGTCTGGGAAAAAACCACCCTCCTCCTCATCCCCAAAGGGCCTAACAAGCGCTGGGAGCCAGCCTGGGACTCTTGCAAGGGAGAAGCAAAGTGCTTATGTTTGTTTTGCTCAGCATATACGCAATGGTATGTGCAAAGGAAGAGTCTGAGGGATGGAATCAGAGCTTCAGTGTTCCAGAGCCACTGCTCTGGAAACAGCAATGATTATTCAGCAACACCTTTGCCCATCTCACACTCTGAGCTTCTCAAAAAAACCAAACCAACCCAGTGGAGCTGCTGGTGCAAGTCAGGGCCTGATTTCTGCAGTCCTGGGAGTGCTCTCGCCACTCCTCCAAGCCAGGAGCTATGGGGCAGGGTTGCTGTTTACCTGCATTCCGAGGCTGCCTCTGGCCTCTACCTACCTGATCGCAAAGAGAGGCCACAGCGCAGACCTGTTAGTTTCTACAGACACTCCCTGAAAGCTTCTGCAAGGAAGAAGCCATGTGTCCCAAATCCTCCTTCCCACACGCACACACCTGCCTTACCACGGGCAGGCTCCGCTGCAGCTCCTTTCGGAGGATCCAGTCGTTTAACAGCACCAGGAGGTTGGAGGCCGAGTACACTGGAGAAGGAGGAGAAGGAGGAGAAGGAGGAG
>NW_010319790.1:0-680 GCF_000700745.2 Antrostomus carolinensis
AGCTGCCTGAGGAGATAATGGGGAGCTGAATTCACCATTACCACTGCCATTGGATTCCTAGATGAGAGCCATGAAATCCAGAACATTTGGGTTAGTAGAACCTGATGGTAGCATGAGCTTAACCCCAAACAGAAAGAGAACACAGGAACAATTTACTCTAGAAAAACCAAATTCCTTAGCTGTATTCAAGGAAAAAACTTTAGAGAAAGAGCCCAGCCTCCGATCACTGCACCTGGGTGATCTTGTTTTATTGAAGAGTTGCTATTGGACAATGACACGGGAAACAGTGCTGTGCAAGGCTCAGACACACAGGATCAGGCTTCAGGACAAGTAGAACAAACTTGTTTATAGATGTATATAACTATGATTGTCACAAGGGAAAAGAGTAGAATCGTGGCCTGAGACAAACTCTGGGAAATGTGCAGAGCAGGGCAGGCAGCTTGTTGTCAGTGGATCTGTTTCCATTGAATCAGTTTCCATAGGGCGTATGTGAGCTCCTTGTTCCTAATGCTGTAGATGAAAGGGTTCAATGCTGGAGGTGCCACCGAGTAGACAACTGCCACGATGAGATCCAAAAATGGGGAGGAGATTGATGGGGGCTTCAGGTAGGAAATCATGCCAGTGGTGATAAACAGGGAGACAACAGCCAGGTGAGGGAGGCACGTGGAAAAGGCTTTGTG
>NW_010319790.1:726-4870 GCF_000700745.2 Antrostomus carolinensis
CCTGAAGATCTGCACATAGGACACCACAATGAAAACAAAACACCCAAATGCTACACAGACACTAACAACAAGAAGTCCAACTTCCCTGACATAAAAGTCTGAGCAGGAGAGCTTGAGGATCTGAGGGATTTCACAGAAGAACTGACCCAAGGCATTGCCCTGGCAGAGGGGCAGTGAAAATGTATTGGCCGTGTGCAGGAGAGAGCTGAGAAACCCAGTGCCCCAGGCAGCTGCTGCCATGTGGACACAAGCTCTGCTGCCCAGGAGGGTCCCATAGTGCAGGGGTTTGCAGATGGCCACGTAGCGGTCATAGGCCATGATAGTGAGAAGATAATACTCCCCTGCCATGAAGAAGACAAAGAGGTGTGCAGCGCAACCCAAGTAGGAAATTTCCCTGGTTCCCCAGAGAGAATAGGCCACAGATTTGGGGAGAGTGGTGGAGATGAAGCCAAGATCGAGGAGGGAGAGGTTGAGGAGGAAGAAATACATAGGTTTGTGGAGGTGGTGGTCACAAGCTATGGTGATGATGATGAGGGCGTTGCCCAGGAGAGCAGCCAGGTAGATGCCCAGAAAGAGCCAGAAGTGCAAGAGCTGCAGCTCCCGTGTTTCCATAAATGCCAGGAGCAAGAATCCAGTAATGAAGCTGCCATTGGACATTTGGTCTCTTTGGGCATGGTGCACTATGCAAAAAGGAAAAGACAGTGACAAGTTAGGAGAGACTTCTGTGAGGAAAATCAGAGCCATTTGTCACACACTGCTCCCCTGCCACACACACACTCACCAGCCTATTCCTTTTCTGGAAGACCTTCCTTCAGGTCCATTGCTGGAGCGTTTATCGGTCTGGCTGAGCTGGCTGAGCATGTTTGTGAGGAGCAGGACATCTGCCTGTGAGGAGTCAGCCCTGCTCTGCAGCAGTGGGTCCAGGGAACAGGGGGGACAGGGGCCAGTCCTGGTGTTTGTCAACTAAGTCCGCTCCTAAAGCAGAAGTGCTTCCCAGCACCTGCACTCCCAGGGATAAGGAACAGGGATGGCAAAAGACAGTGTGAAAAGTTTGGTTGCTTTTAAACTTCCCTCCAACTCACCTCAGGAGTGTTGTATGTCAGAAACCCTCGGCATTTCTGCTGCAAGAAGGGAGAACAGAGTGAGTCCTGAGAGGCAAGATGATGCCTGTGGTTTAGTGCAGAGTGAAGGGAGCTTGTCTGTCCCTCAGTCCCAGCTGCCCTGGGCTTGAACCTTTCAGAGGTGGAGGGTGATAGCACTCCCATATCACTCTGTATGATGAAGGCAAAGGTATCCACCACAGACCACCAAATGCCTCACCCTTTCTCAAGGTCTCAGCACCCCACTTCTGGCCAAGGACACACATGGCTCATTGTGAACCCTGGAGGCATTTCCTCTCTTGGAATCACATTCCAATGACATAGCCAAGTGTCCTAATGATGTCACCTGAGTAAGTGAGAGTCAGCTCATTCCCCAGCCCCACACACTGCATTGCCTTAAAGCCCTCAGGTCTGAGGAAATGTAGAACATCTCATTCCCATGTACACATCTTCACAGGAGGACCCACAGCATCAGTGCCTGACTCTGCAGCTGAAACTACCATTCCCAGAGATGCTGAGGGCTGAGAGAAGCAAGGAGAGAGGCACTGAGGAAAGCCTTTCCCTTAGCCAGCTCTGCACACCACCTCCCAGGCAGGGCTAATGCAGGACAGTCACCCTCAGGCCTTGCTCAGCAGGACATGGGCACAGGGCAGGAGAGAGGCACTTCAGTTCTTCTGCCCTGGGCAGAGAGCTGTGCTGTCTGGGAGAGGAGACAAGAAGGATGTTGCTGAGGGAAGGGCTCTGCCCTGCAGAGGATGGCCGGGAGGTGCCCATCTCTCCCCTGAAACAGGCTTTCCCTTTGCACTTCCCTCCCTCCCTTCCTCCCTCCCTCCCTCCCTCCATGCCTCCCTGCAGCTGTCCCTGCCAGCAGCTCTTTCTCTGCTGCCATGTCTCTTCCCTGCCAGTGCTCACAGACCCTATCCCAGTCCCTGTGTGCACAGCTCTGCCTGCAGCTGCTCTGTGTGGGCAGGGGCTAAAGAACAGGTCACACAAACCATGATGGACCTGGAGTTTCCTAGTAAACGTCAGGGTGATGGTTAAGGATTCTCACACCCTTCTCTAAGCTGTACAGGTGTGTTTCCATCCAGCCCAGGTGTGCTAGAGGAGAGTGAAAGCAAAGACTAAGGAAAGCAGAAACTCAAGCAGGGAATGCCTGCCATGACTGTCCTCATGAAAATCCCTCTTGGAAATAACCTGTACATGATCTGGAGCTCTGAGCAGAGTTGATTCATGCAGAACCCTCTCGAAAGCAGAAGGACTCTGTAATACTAAGGATCATCTCTTCCACTCACAGCTTTTCTCTGCAGTGCTGTGGTGAGCTCCCCAGAAAGGCTGAGAGCTGACCCTGTCAGCTGGCAGAGTCCCTGTCACACCACACAGACCCCTGGGCTGCAGGGAACCTGCTCTGAAGGACAGCCCTGGACACCCCTGCCTGCACACCCACCTTCACACCCCTGCAGCCATCCCCACAACAAGGCAGCCGTCATGCCCTGTCCCTTTGATGCTGTGGCAGGGAATACCTGCTCAGGAGCACATCCTCATCCTCTACACTAGGGAAACTGGGAGAGTCCTTCTCAAAGATCTTACAAGCTGGGGGATGTCCGAGCTTTCAGAGTTCCCTGCAGGAATCACAGCTTCACTGCCCTGCAGCCAGAGACTTACCATGTCAAGGGCTGTGAAGAATTCTCTGCCACGGAGCTCTCAGCACCCTCCCACTCCCGACTGCCTTTAACCTCTCTCTGCCTGGTTCCTCTCCCCTGGGTGCCTGCAGGCAGTGCCCTCAGCCCTGCTGCGCTTTGCAGAGGAGCTGCTCCTGGGCAGAGCTGTTTCTCTGCAGTGCTGCCCACTTGCCATGATCTCCCTCCATCCCAGGAGTCCAGCCCAGCTCAGCAGCAAGGGACCAGCCCAAGCTCCCTTGAGGTGCCCTTGGGGCTTCAAGGGAACTTGCTGTTAAACATCCCAAATTTATTATACAATCAGTGGAGATGGAGGCAGTTCAGGTGGCAGAAAATGTCTATTGGAATGGTTCCCAGACATTGTCTGAGGGCATCATCTTGGACCCCGGTTATGAATTACTTTTGCTTGCATTTAGGACAACAGAACAGGAAGCACATCACACCAGGATCTCCACTCATTTCCCAACTCCCAAACTCAGCTTCCTCTTTCTGTGCCCTCACATTGCCAACTGCCATCCCCTCCAGCGGGTCTCTGGTCTCAAGCAAAGCACTTACTCACATTGGGTCTTGGGAACTTGGTCCTGGGTTTGCCTGTGACAACTCTGAGCTTGTCCCTGGTGCCACAGCTGAGGTTCTGCAGGCCAAAGGGGCACTGATACCCTCAGCCTGGGGCACAGACAGGAGGAGCTGCAGTCCCATGTGCCTCTCTAGACTTTTGACAGTGATGGAACAAATGGGGAGGGGTGGTGGGGCAGCTCACAGTGGTGCTGCCGTGGTGCATAGGGGCTTTTCAGGAGAGGCAGGCAAGGAAAATGTGCAGGGGTATTCCCTCCATCTGAAGGAGCTTGTGGTACATATGGTGCTCCTCTATGGAATGTTTTTAACAGGTTGATTGACCTCTTGTGTGTGAGAGTCAGAGGAGAGGACACTTAGTGTGACATCCTGGTGGAAGACAAAGGAAAATAACCTAAAGGAAGTGGACTAGGCCTTGTTCAAGCATCCCAAGGAAGTCTCCAGACAAATGTCCTCAGGTCTTTTTGGGGACTATAATTACCATGACACCCACTAACAGGGGAGCACAGTAGGATAAATACTGTCCATCTGGTGTCTGGGTTTCTTGGGACAAATTCTTTGCACAGGGGCAAGGCAGGCCAACACAGCTGATGCTTAACTCAATCCTGTCCTTGTAGAGGGAGGGCTGATCCAGGATGGGAAAATGAGTGTGAGCCTGGGCTGTAGTGACCATGAAATAGTGAGGTCTCAGCTTCCAAGGGGAGTAAGAAAGGACTGCAGCAGAGTCCAGATACTGGGGCTCTAAAGGACAAGATTTTAGCTTCTTCAGGGGACTTTTGGTGGGAATCTCATAGG
>NW_010319791.1:0-7742 GCF_000700745.2 Antrostomus carolinensis
CGAGGGGCTGCGAGGGGCTGCGAGGTCGCTTCCCTGCCCGGGGCACGGCAGCCCGGTGATTCGGGGCAACCTTTGGCTGGGCTTTCAGCTTGGGCCCAAATCTGGCCCGGTTCAGCCTCGTGTGAGTGGGTTGGTGTCGGCGTGGACGCAGAGCGCGTACACGGGTTGCACGTCTCGGCGTGTAACTTCCAGGCATGTCAAACCCCCGCGGCGTTATGGTACACGCAGGGACTTCCCCTTATTTCAGCAAACCCAGATCCTGTAAATGAAAATTCTGACCCTGCGAGTTATCTGGATGGAGAGTCCCTGAAGGCAATTTATAGACCCTATTTAATGACTAACGAAATATGGTCACTGGGATTTTCTGATGGCTTTCAGGTGTCACCGGGCAAGCTGCCTTCATGAGAGCAGAACATAAAGATGACAGTGGTGCCAGGCAGAGGAAAAGCCTCTGTCCATTGAGCCTGTTCTGTTGCACGAATAAGATGCCACAGCCATTGTGCGATGACTGCCATTTGTGCGGTACTGAGCATTTAAAATCAGCCGTGCAGCTATTGCTGTGTCCAAACACTGAATGAACACAGCAGACCACAGAATTACAGACAACTATCAAAGAACCCTGGGCCAACACACTTAACGTGTCCTCAGAGCACACGCAGAAGCGCTACTCAAATCCCCAAAATGGGATGACCATTTTAGCAAGCGCTGACTTTCACAGCACAAGAGGAGTGCGAAGTCTTGCCAAAGTCACGTCATGGTGAAGACACTGCACAGTTGTGCTGTGTCCCTGTCAGCACCCTTCTGATGTAGCCCTGAAAAACAAGAACCTGAATAATTAGCTCTGCTGCTCAGCAAGACCAACTATCCCATCCGGCCAATTCACCCACATTGCTTCCTATACCGAGTTACTTCATTTATTGCACACTGCGTTGTACTGCAGAGATACACTCTCAGGTTTATACATGCACTCAGAGACCAGTTACACTGTGACATAAAAAGTAAGCAACCAGAAGACAGTATGTATAACAAGCCAGGTAAGTAAGCTCTCTGTAGCCACTTAGTACAAAGATTCGCAGAGACCTGAAGGAGTAGCTTGGTCATTAGTAGACAAGAATAATGTGCTCCGCTGATTCTGCTATAGAACTGGTAACTTCTGGCAAGAAGGTGGTAACAAATATCTACAAGGTCATCTTGACAGGAATGGCCCCCACAGCTTAAGCCACGTTGTCTTTGAAATGCTGAGCAAAGGATTGTGTAACGCAGGCACATAAACTTGCTAAAACAACTGTTAAGCACTTTTGGAGAAATATTACCCCAAATCATTCTCTCTCAACTGTAAGCAGAATATATTTTATGTCTGGTGCAATTTCTCTTTTAAACAGCTTTATCTTTTAGGCTTTTAGCGTTTTACTTTTACAGCTACTTGTCTAATACGTAGCCAATACTTCATTCGCTGCTCCTTCAGTCAATGCTTGGAGTCCTGTTAGAGAGGTGTATAAATGCTGGACTATACTGATCACGCCTACTCAGCAAGAATAACATGCACTCACAGAGGCTGACCACCAAAAGCCTTGTCCCCCAAGGCAGTGAGTTTGGTGTAAACTTGGAAAGGATTCCCTGGGCATCGCTTTTTATGTGATTGTTCCAAGCCCTTAACCAATACTATGAAGGGCAAGTATTAAAGGAATTGATTCTAGCCAATTGGTTTAAATTTTTAACTTAATTATCACTAAAAAAACCCCAAACCAAACAAACAAAAAAACAAACCAGAAAGAACTGAAATATGGGGTATGTAGGGGAAAAGTACCCGTGATTCAGTAAGAAAGTTCAGTATTCCAAGTTGCCTTTTTGGGAGCTAAATATCACCTAACAAAATTGTTAATGTTCTGCAGCTCCCAGGGGAGTCCTTTCAAGTATATTCCTACATGTCATAGACTCATATCATGCCTGGGAATCCTGCCTCATTTCTTGTGAGCCACTCTTCTGTACATCAGATGCTGTACAAGACATTTTTCTGCTACATTTTTAAACTCCCTCTGTAATAAAAACAGTATGAGGAAGCTACAAGAAGCACTCACTTTCCAAATGATCTTATTCCATTTTATTGGCGGTGGCAAACCTTTCTACAGAGTGAATTGATGTATGGATGGACTGCCTATCCTGCCTGATTCATGGGATTCAAATGCTTTCTTTGGGCACATCATGCTCACATTGCTGCAAAGGCTAGTTTAGGGTTTTGAAATGCTAAAAACAATTATGAAGAGTAATCTCTTACTACATATCAACCAGTACTGCTTTAGCAGGTATCAGGATAAAGGTAAAAATGCTTTATCACTCAAATCCTTCTTTTGAAGGCATACATTTCTTTAAAAATAAAGGCAAGTGTGACACTAAAGGTTCACAAAATACCTAAGAAGATACTACCAGAAAGAATATCTCCATATGCAAAATCAAAAAGTCATCATTCTCATCACAGAAAAACTTTGAAATCAGTCATGAATTCTTCCAGTGTTTTCTCTACCTTGTTTATTCCCAAAGGAAAGTGGAGAAGGAGAAGAATCTTTTCAGGTTATTACATCTGAATCAATAAAGTTCCAGAGAAATGATGGCCATTGAGAAGATAGTTCTGAGTAACCAGCTTGTCTTCATCTACACGAAAGTGGTCAATGCAGGAAACAAGTGATAGCATCGCAACTGCCTGCTAATGTCCAAGAGTTCAGCTGTTACTAAAGCATGTTAACAAGCCATCTGAGATATGTATGCAGCTATCAAGTGATAGATAATCTGTCCTGTTTATGTATACCAATGTTGGATGCCTAACAGGGGTGAAAGGGGTTCACAACACAAGTGTTCAGCAGCAAGCACAACCTACCAATTCAAGGCATTCCCCTGCCTTTACTTCTGTCTCTCTGTCATGGCAAGCTCCCCTCTTTCAGCTGTGTCAGTCCTGCTGTTTGTCAGGTCATTCTGGGAACAGGATCAGGCAACTGACACTCAAAAAAGGTTCTTTTTTCACCCAAGATTACTTTTCAACCAGCTACAGTTCACTGAGCAGGTTTATTATGCAGCCCATAAGCATTGTGCTGGCACCACAGGGAGGGCAGCAATATGGGAGAAGGGTGGGGGTGTGCAGGTAAGACCTACTTTAGATGGGGTTGCCACCTAGAAAACTGTTTGTGCACCTAACCTCTCAAACAAAGGGTTGTTCTTAGTGCTTTTACACATTACATCAATACCCCCTGAAAATATACTCAAACGGTGCTAATATGGTGTGAAATTCTAGCCTAGGTGAATTTCATGCAGCAAACAAAGCTCATTATCTCCTCTGGATGTCTGAAATCTCTGCCCTTTCCCTTGGTCTTCCCAGACACTGAGTAGGAACTGAACACCTTGGTTGAAACCCTGGCAGAAAGACAGTCCCCGATGCCAAATCCCACTGACTTGGGGGGTGGGGAGGAGCAGGTTTCACACCAGTACTTCTCACAAGTTTAAAACTAAAACTTCTTGCTCTTTGACTCCATCAGTAATAAAACACAAAGAAGCATACCGTAATGTCTTACCTTAAAGCATCAGTGGCTTTTCAAAGGAACCAAGGCATTTGAGTGAGAACTGAAGTAGGTTAAGCAGGGGTATGTCCCCTTTTGTCAGTTCTGGTAATTAACAGCAGAGAAGCAGAATGATATCCATGCAGTAAAAACTGTGGCTGCTAAATTTACCAGAGCCAATTTATCAATGCTGTTACTCAGCTGGAATGTACCCACATGAACACCCCTACTGAAATCAGTTTGTAAATTAGATAAAAGTCATCCACACCCATTTTAAAAGTCCTTTGCATTGCCAAGGTGGCATAAAGAGGGGGGTATAGGAACAGGTGTGACGTTTTATTTTATTAGTTAAGCTGTTGGGACTATGATTTTGAAATCACTAAGGCAAATCATCAAAGTGCTTGCCAACATATGCAGCTGTTTACAATTTCCCATAAGATTTTGAGAAAATCTAGACTGCAATGTGCAACTTCAGAACCTGAATGTGGATGGATTCATGCGTGCAAAGCTCTTATGCTCTCTCTGGGAGTATTGGCATACAATTAAATGAAAATATTTAAATTTGCTAACTACAGTGCTGGAACAGCAATGCGAGTCTTGGTTTGCAATCTAAGAAGATCCGCTTTCATGCCAAATATACATGAATTAAATTCACCTCATACAGTTCCCTGAGAGAACTGAAGATTAAAAAGAAATCTGCTCCATTAAACTCTGGAGAGTAACCTCAGAGAACTAACCCTTGGTTGCTAATTGAATGACATCAGAAAGCAGCCATCAGCGGTATTCTGCCAATTTCCTAGATGCTGGAGAGTTTTGGTCAGAGTTGCATTAAATGATCTGTCATCAACGGAATATTAATCTCTCAGTATTTTATTACTCAGCTTTAAACAGGGCCTTCTGGAGGGCATGAATTATTGGCAATGGGAGGCAGCAATTACAAAGTGAGGTATAGTGTAGAAAACATGACAAGTGAGTTAAAACAGTGTCTGGGGAGCATTTAATGTTGTGCTGGCAAACAGAACATGTTATAAAACCGCTTCAGAGAGAACAGATATAATGCAGGAATCTAGCTGCTAAGCTACAGAAAGGAACTCTGAAGCAGAAAATTGCGTTTTTCATTTCTCATAAGGCTATGCTGCTTTAATGGAGCAGTAGATTCTGCCTACATAGACCACCATGTGGATGCGCTAAGCTTCTCGAACGTGCTGCAGGACCAGACACATTTTTTAGACATGTAGTAATCACTGTACAAGAGATGCCATGTTCCATGGTCTGTCTTTTGGGAGCCATGTGGCTGATGACAGTTTCACTGAACTCAGTGGTGAAGGGGCTCCAAGTAAGAGCGGGTTAAACTGAGGAAATATGCACTATACATGTGCATAACACTGACATCATTCTGTTGTAGTTAAGAAAATACTTCAGTAAAGTGAAAACAAAATCACACTGAATTATTACTATGTATTATGAAGGGACAGTAAGAAAAACTAAAATCAAAGTGTACAGGGGACCAGCTTGTCACAGGACAGGGCATATGGCTGATAAAAAGGTAAGTGGCTTTGGAAAGGCTGATAAAAAGGTAAGTGGCTTTAGAAAGCAACACTGAATTATTAGGAAGCCTTAATCCATGAAACACAGAACCGACCGTTTCAGGCCACATGATACAGCCTGAAGTTCCCACAGTCGTCATTACTGCATGATAAAGCAAGAGTAATAGCAGAGGAGTTTTGTTCAAGTGTATCAATGCATGGGAAGACCAGGGAAGTACTGGAGCATTTCCCTGAATTAGCTACTCAGTGCAACAAATCCTCTGCCTTGAAGAACTTAATATTCTTAGTGGGTAAAATGGACAGATGGTGCTGGAAAGAGATACATTTAACCTGATAAATGACCAACAGCAATGAGCCTTGCAAAGCGTGATAGACCTAAATGAAAAGCATTTGTTCATTAAACAGAATTTGAAAATGCAAAACATAATGAAAAAAAAAAAGAAGTTGTCATTATCATTATTATGGAAATTGGAATGTTAAAAAAAAAAAAGAAGTCATTATCATTATTATGGAAATTGGAATGTTTCTAAGCAAAAAAAGTAGAGACTCTGCCTATTGACTTGGGATAGATTATTGCTTTCTCATTCACTATTACTTTTAATATGTGTTCTTGAAATACTACTGTTTAGGCATTTAAAAAGTAGCAGACTGTGTAATGGGATTTGTATTAAAAAACATGCAACAGTTTAATACCCTTGTGTTACCATTTGTAATAGTGTATTCTTCAAGTCTGTGAGAGCAAACCAAGAAAATGACAGCTAAAAATCTCTCCATATTCATCTGATGTCACATGTTATGATAAAAGTGAAATTGAAAACATATAATCTGTTTTTTTTTTTATTTTGAATGTATATAGCTGGTACTTTAAAAGTAAAATAATTTCATTTTTTCCCAACAATTATAAAAGGTATAACTTGAATTCAAAGTCATTAGCTGCAATTGTATGTTGTTTCCTGAATTCGTATTTGGAAATGTAAAGAAAATAAATGGAAAAAAATGATGATGGAAAACCAATTAGTGAAAACTGTAGGAATTGGTTTTCGTATGAATTAAGTAGAATTAAGTAGAATGTTTTGAATTTTTTTTTATATCAAATTTATATAAAAAGCTGATAATTAATAATTTATTGGGAAAATGTTTTGATCACGTTTTTGATCATAAAAAGCCTGAGTAGTCATGTAACTTTATATTACAGATCTTAGTCACCCATATCCCCATTTATACTCTTTTGCTTGAACTGTATCCACAACTAGATCCTGTCCCTGCAGCAAGCTGCTCTGCGTGGGCTGGCTTCACTGCCTGTTCAAGGCTCCCTGAGTTATCTGAAACTGCAGACAGGAGAAGCGTGGAACTACCAGCAGCACAAAGGCTCCAGCCAGGGCAGGCTCCCTCTGCATTTCATGCACCTGGAAAAAGGGACTTCTGTTCTTCTATAAACAACACATAACTTGTCATTAATTGCCTCACCTGTATGATCAAAAAGTCTCTTTAAAATCTGATGGCTCTTGGCCATTAGTCAAGCCCTTAAACACAGCCAGTGGATCACCTACCCCTAGAAAGTAATGAGCAGAAGTGCATAACCTCTCAGTGCACTGACAGAGTAGGTCCTGAGTCCATACTGGAACTTAGCAAACAAATGGGATGACCAGAATTGACAAGGGAAATTTCTAGCCTATGTACTATTGTCATTTACAGTAAAAAAGAAAGAAAAAATATTCATCTCTAGAGATTATTTACCTCGCAACCCAATAGTGCACTTGGAAATTACTGTACCCTAAAACAGCTCTGATAAGCAAAGATGAAACTCAAATAGCTAAAAGGGAACTAGCAGATCTCTTGCTTAGTATCAAATCCTGTTTTAAAACCTTCTGCTCTTAAAGACATCCTGTTTATATATTTAATCAATGAACTGGATGTAAAAGAAACAAAAATTGCCTGCAATCCTCTGTAAAATGCATATTTGCAAAGTTGGAGTAACTCTGCTCTTAAAGTAAACGACTAAACAGTTTGGGAAATTCCCCAAATTCCTGTTAGATTTTGTTTCTGTTTCTCTGTGAACAGTTTTCTGTTGGGTTTTTTTGTTTTGTTTTGGTTTGTTTTTTTTTTTCTGGGAAGGTGCCATGGTTCAGTGGTAGGCATTTAGGAAAAAAAAAATCCCTTTCTTTTGTGCTCTTTCCTTACCCAGATGTTATCAAAGATTTCAAATTGACAAGAGACTCTGCTTCTGTCAAAACCTTACAGTTGTGTTAGCTCTTCTGTCAAAATGAGCTTCTGGATAATGATTTGAGATTCAGGGATCTCAGGAGTTGCTTTTATTTGTTGTCTTTTAGTTGTTTTAAGATCTTCTTGCTTTCAAAGATCAGTTGCAAGACTTCTCCAAAGAGAATAAGGGCATGGCACAGGAGGAAATATTTTGGAGCACCAGTGTACTCAATTGGTTTCACATCAAATAATCAAGCTTCATCCTGAAACTAAGCAAGTTGAATGCATACATGCCTACCTACAAAACTGCTCACATACACCATTTCTGTTGGAAGGCTACTCCTGAACATGTTTCTTCTGACAGGTAGAAACTTCTACACATATATAGCTCAAAAATATGTACAAATTATATCTATTTATTCTACTAACTTTACTTTTCTGTGATAGC
>NW_010319791.1:7778-17028 GCF_000700745.2 Antrostomus carolinensis
ACAGTGATCCTACCACTTCTCAAACTTTATTTGTCTAAAACAAAGTCTCAAAAAAATAGGTTCTTCATTCCCTTAATCTTCCTAGCAGCCCTTCAATCTACTTTTACTAGTTTTGGTTCATCTTTCTTTATCAGGGTTGAGCAGAAATGTAGGCAGAACTGCAGATGAGGTTTTCCAGGCCCTTGCATAATTACATTGATATTTCTCTCTTTAAGAACACAAATAAAGAAATAAACCCACTACTACACATCTGAGTTCCTACTTAACTTCCTTGTTGCCCCACTGCATTGGTGCCTCAGCGTAGGTTACTGACTAATATGCCTTTGCTTGTTCATTCCATTGTCATTTACAATTGATGAGTCTCCACCTTGTGACAGATATTCTTGGTAATAGGTTTTCAAGTCTGTGACTGTATACTTTGCATCATGACAGGGTTCTAGATAATCTCATCTAGGTTCCTTTTCCCACAAAAGGTTGGACCAGATGATCTTTTGAGGTCCCTTCCAATCTAGGCTGTTCTAAGATTCTATGATTCTGTGCTTAATTATCATGGCATTTCTATTCTCTTCTGCAAGGTCATGCGGTTTCTTTTGCATGGTATTTCAATCTTCTTCTGTACTAATGGTTCCTTTGTAGCCCAGGTCTTTAACAAAGATACTAAGCCAGAGTGGTCTGCGATCAGTCCTTGAGAACCTCCAGTTATAGACTGTTCTTTAGTCTGATAGCTCCCTTTTCAAAACAAACTATTGCCATTTTCCTTCAGCTAGTTCTCTGGTTATTTTTCAATTCTTGTACTATTTTACATAATCTCCAGGTGAAGTAACTGTATCTTGTAGCATCAAGTGCATCAAATATTTAAGCAGAGTCTTCCTGCTTATTCCATATTCTCAATTATTTTACCTAAGACAGATAACAAATTAGCATTCTCAAAATTTACATTACAATGGGAAGACAAACCTTAATAGTTTGTTTACCCCCAAGAGAGATTACTAATGACCCTTGCTTAGAATCTCAAGAGTTTTGACATTTTAATAATTTAGAATAATGAAAACATGACAAGTTCATTATGAGACGGCTAAAGGACAAAGTTCTTCCAGATAATTGGAGACAGCTATCCAGAACTGAGGGAAACGATCTGTGGTAGACTTGATTGGACAGTACCCAGATGAGTGCAGCAACCTATACTGGCAGTCTATAGAACTTGCTAAACACATATTGTAAAATCTCTTCCAATGCAGATTTAAAACAAACACACCCATTAGATACGTGTTTTATTTGGCTACACGAAGAAGCTGCTTCAGATGAGATAAGCTGTGAAATTGAAGCACAGTAGTCATTCGGTACTAACTCCTCAAATGAATGTTTTCATTCTATACCAAGACAGCCCTTTGTGGTTTAGTTTATCCACTTCTAAAGAAAGCTGTAATGATTCCCTTAGAGCAGAGCAAACACCTAACTCGTAGAGAACAGGTTATTTGCAAAAGCTGTGACATCTATTTCCAGAATAGTCAGTCCCTTACATTTGATGTCATGGTTTAAAAATTCTACAGTGAGAGAAAAAATTCCTACTCTATTGTTATGGATTTTTTCCATAGGAACTATCTAGGAAAAAACCTGAATGAGTACCAGAAAAGGAGTATGTGATACCAGGGGTGATTGTTACTATGGTTTCCTTCTTAAGAATTACCCACTTCAAGTTAGCCTGTAGCTATTCTTGAGTTAAATATTACCCAAGTTTAGTAAGCGTAGTGACACGTGTCCTCTGAGGCAGCTGTAGGACTGTTTCTGCTTCCAGTGAAGTGAACGTAAACCCCACGTTTCTGCAAAGAATTAACCCAAATTCATTCACTCTCTTATGGATGTGTGCCCACACCACGTGCTGTATGTACATGTGAAATGTTTCTCCGGTGACCACTTGACAGTAACCCAGGGTTTACACACAAAAAACTCCTACCCTCCTATGAAGAGAATAACAGTAGTCTTTGTAACAGTAAATAAACCCACCACTTCTCCTGCTTATCAGACATACTTCCTTCCTGTGACAGGAATTGTATCACCGCACTGATGGGAAAAAGAGAAAAGGGATTTTTTTTTTTTTTAATGGTTGTTTTATCTATCACTTTCACTGAGGCAGATATTCTAGGCTGATTCACAGATGGAAACCCCAAATGCCATGCAGCAAAGCGTTCATCTATGGACAGGAAACAGTATGGGTTTTATAGGCTAGAGTAAAGGTTATGTCACTTTTAAGTATATTTTAAAAGACTGCACAGATACCTTCCTTAATATTCAACTGACAAAACTAGCCACACATAAAAACCTTTAATCATATACAGGGTGCAACAGTGAAGTTCAATTTCTATATGCTCCTACAGATCAGCCTTGTTCCTCTAATACCGGTAACATTAAGCAATGTTGTCACAACGCTACATAGGAACAGAAGGAAACAGGAAGAAGGAAAAGAAAAACAAAAGGCATTTGAAATAAAATGGTGAGAGAATACAAAAGCTACTACGAGTAGCTAACACAGATGACATCTGCAGATATTACAGCAGGAGCAGCAGACACAGTAAAAGGTACCAGGGAAAAGAACAGAAAGTCTGTAGACTAGGCTGTTTTAAATATGTTTTCAAAAAGGTGTGTTTTTGTCAAGATTCTGGATGAGTCCATGAAGATGCTTATAAATGTTCACAGACATATATGTAAAACAGCACTGGGAAGGAGCAGGACTTTCTAATCAGTTCTCTTGAGGCATAATAGTTGATCTCTCATACTCACACTAGCAGTTTTGGGAAGCTTGACTTGGTTTTGTTCATTTTTCTAACCTTTGGAGGCTAAAATTATCTTTTCAAAATATGATCAGTTTAAATCTGACCCAACAACAACTGAACGAAATGAATAGACAAACAACTGAATTGGACCCAGTCTGCTACTGGAATGAATACTTATATCTGTGGGTAAGTTTGCACTGAGCATTCTGCTTCTTCATTAGAGTCCCAGAAAATAGAAAAAGGAAACCCATGCTAACCAAATCTAGGCAAACTGTAACCTTCATTGTGGACCTAAGAGGCAAAGCCCAGCTTTCTTGGCAACCCTCAGCTACCATTATGCATCTACACACAAGACTGCAATTCACAGTACTCCTCATGTGAACCACCATCTGAACACAGAAAAGATTTTCCCTATATACCTGTGTCTGGAAGTCATGTGAATGTAATACAGAGCACATTGCTAAGGAGCAAGTCAAACTCACTGGAAGTTCTTTGAAGCTAGAATACATCAAGTGGTATTTTAGCAATATATATAGGTATGAAACTTTTTTTGTGATGGTGTAATGCCCTGCTGCAAAAGGAGAGGTTTGGATTTGAAAAAGAACTTTCTGTTGCTTCCTTAACAAATGGGCCTTTTCCTTTCTGTTCTCCTTTCTGGTTCCCTATTCATGTAACAATTATCCCAGGCTCCAGAACATACTTTTGGTTTTGAAACTCTCTGTAAATCAATACCCTTCTGAGCAGTTCCTGCAAAGAGTGTAATCAGCCCGTATGTGTGTGCTTTGCTTAGGGAGACGTAAGCCTGTGCTTTAATGGTTCATTGTCCCTTTCGACCCATGATTCAGTTATGACATTAATTCTATAAATACCTCAGAATATTTGGTTTATTTGGATTGGGATGCTCATTTTGCTCACTTCTTTTACTTGGGGTTCCCAGTTGCCTTTGAACATCAGTCACACAGTATCCTGTTTGTGAGAGACACCTTGGTTAATCTGTTAAACAGAAGAATCATGCATAAGGCCCTTTGGAAACAGTGCTGGGAAAAGCAGTGATGCAACAGACGCAGGAGGAAGAAGCAGCCCATGCCCCGGAGAGTTCAGAGCCCACTGTTACTAATGGACACAACACACAGGCTGGAGCTACACCCTGCGGCTGTGGGAAGGAACTGGTGGCAGCGAGGGTCCCGGCAGGGCTCCTGGCCCTTCCAAGGAATAACAGCATAACCTTGGACTTAGGTTGCTGTTGCCAGTACACAACGTTGCTGTGAATTCAGCTGCCTTCTATGTATGCTCTGCATAGACATTACACAGTTAATAAACCAATAAACTCCAATGCAGAAACAGCGGACTAAAGCTTGCACTGCAGAACAAGTGTAGTGCTTACTCATGGAGAGTGTACAAAACATCTTGAACTAAAAAAGTGATAAGCTGGAGCCAGTTTCTGGACAGATGTTTAGAAGAATAAATGTGTGAGGAGGACTTTACACAGGGAACTAGATCTCTTATTTTAGAAGAAAGCACCTGTGGGACAAAATCCTTAGGAAGATTCTGATGGCATGGACTGTCTTGGACAAGGTGGTTGACCTTTCCTTCCATTTTTGAGGGTCTGCGGGGCACCAGAGGAGAGACCATGCTTTTGCACCATCCCTGACCTTCAACTAGCTACTTTCCATGCCCAGCCTCAGCTCAGTTGCACATAACTAGTTAAGATGTGAGACATCCTTGCTCACTCTCCCTGCATCCTAAGCTATAATGAATTTTCCCAGAGTGAATGTTGCTCATTTCTACTACGCTCCTCCTTCTCCGTTCCACCTCTGCTCTTCCCAAATTACACAGTGATATCCAGGGCCTGAAGGAATGTGGGTGGGTGGGTGAAGATGCTTAAGATAGCTTCCTTTCTTAGGGGTGGCAACACAGAATCGTATCAAGGACATTATCCAAAATGCATATTTTGAAGTGTCCTGAAACTTTCATTTTCTTTGGCAGGGATTGCATCAGATTTTCTTTGCAGAATGACTCAGTTCTTACAGGACCATAAGAATCTTTGAAGACTGCATTTAGGCTGTAGATAGCTTCTGCAAATGCTGAAAATTCTCCTGGGGACAACCTAATGAAAACTTTTAAAGAAGCCAAGAGCTCACACCTGTTATCTTGAGTTTCTAGCCTAAGACAAGGGCATGAGAGGCCCCTTTAGAAGGCAGAGTTGACTGTGTAGTTTCCCCAATTCTATCTTGGCAGTGCTCACCAATGCACCATTCTACTAAAGAAGCAGAAAAGAAAAAAAATCTTTTAGACATTTCAGATAATATTCTGCAGATAGATACTATGATCCTGGTGAGGGGAGAAATTAATCCCATGAGTTGAACTGAAAAAAATCCAAATGCTGAAGTGAGAGAGTTGGCAAAGAGGTGGAGCTTTTTATTATCCAAAGGTGCTCTTTGACTGGGAAATACTGCGAGAAAAACAATTTTTGCTGGATCCCAGGCTACAGCATTCACATTTCTAGAGCCTGATGCTACTAAGAATCTTCAGAGAAAGTAACCACATTTTTTTGTATATTTCTCATTAACATTGTCATAATTCTTCCTTTTTGAAAAAAAAAAAAAGTTAAAGAAAATGTAAAGTTTTTCTTGCAAGCAGTCATCAAATATCTTCTGTGTGGAAATGGAACAAAATGCTTAGCTAAACTCATTCTATCCATGGACATCATTTACCAGAAGCAATATGCAAGATGAAGGATAAAGATATTTGTTAATTCCCAATGGATGCATTAAACCAGTAAATTTTTAAATCTGCTCTTTAAAACGTGTAGAACCAACAAACTCTCTTTTGTTTTTCTTCCACACAGAGCAGACAAGCATCACTAGAAATTGGCCAAGCCATATTTTAGGATATAAAACATTCCAAGAACTAATGTTGGCAGGGCCGATGATTGGCAATATTAAAGAAATGAAGACTGGGAAAACTCATTTGTTACACACACTTCAAAAGAGAAACCAATGAAGAGGCGATAAGCAAATAATAAAACAACTGACAGGAAGATCAGCATTAGACTTTGGATTTGACCAGTAAAGAAAAAGTAGAGATGTTATGAAGACATTGATTATTAAAGAAGGAGGAGAATGTCATAAAGATGGGACATCACTTTTATTAACGAAACCCGTTTAGAGAAAAAAAAAACAGCAGCCAGAACATGATATACATGGATGACAAGTGACAAAGGGTTACTGGCAGTGCACGTGTGGGAGAAAGACATCACAGCCCAAGGTCGGTACGTTTCCCTGTCTACATTCCATTGCACAATGGCAGATTGCATCGCACTTCGACATTTCTGAATGCAAAACCATGGCTTGAAGATTTTACCAAATAAGAAGTCGCAGTTCAATTTGTCTTTTTTCCATACTGGTGTTTCCTGAGATTCAGAAGACTGTAACACTTCAATGTGGAGAATTGCTGCATGGTCAAGTCCAGCCCTCTTCGATGGAAGACCTGCACCATAAGTAGGCAGTTCTTCAAACCTCCCCTGTTAATGGCACTTTCACACATCACATTTAAAGGTGATCGGGGAGAGGTCTCATCTTGGCAGGCAGCTGGCGAGTGCATCAGGCCTTGGTATGGTCACAAAGTTCATGGTGCAGTGCAATAGTGGACAGATCTTTTCATGATCCTTCAACACTTCACTTAAGTGCTTCATTTCATCTGTTAGCTTTCCGATTTCTCTTTTCAAGGAGGTATTTTCTTGCTCGAGAGACTCATATTCCTGGAAGGAGGGAAAAAAAAAAAGCCTACTATAGTCAAAACGTTCCTTTCAGTGCTTCCACCTTGAGTATATTCATGTAACTGTAGAAAAACTACCCAGTTTCTTATTACCATGTGCAAAACGCTAAGGAAAGACAGACATAGCCTGGGTGCTGGAACAGGGCAAGTGCTTTACGGCCTGTGCCCCGACCATGCTGTGATTCCTTTTGTGGCCCTAAAGATCAGGAGGGGCTGCTGGTCCTCAGGGGTCCCCAGCAGCCCAGCGCTGCAGGCATGGGTGGCTGTGTCCTGGTGGTGGCCTCTTCCACCCCTGGGAAGGGCAGAGCAGGGCAGCTCTGCACTGTCAGAGCAGACAAAACGAAAGTACCGAGCACAGGTAGGTACCAGGAAAACCCAGTGCCTGGTATTGCCAGTGAGGAAAGGGCAGCCCCTGCCCCAGGCCAGTGCAGGGAAAGGCCAGCTGAGATGCACACCCAGCACAACGTGTCCAGTGCCAGCCACTGTCCTCCAGGCTGGCCGGGGCTTGTAGCCACCTGCTCAGGTGCCCAGGAACTCAAGAGCAGAAAGATGGGAACGTCATGCCAGCTTGTTCCCAGCCCCACTTTGTCACCAGAAGGCCTGACCACTGCCTTGGTTATCCCTGACCTGGGCTGCTTTTGAGCTAAGGCTTCTCTGGCAATGAATAAGCTGCTATTAACTGCAGGGGAGTTTTGAGATGCTCTGCAGCATACATCTGGGACAGATGTGAGATTCATGTGTCATATTTTTTGATAAATGCGTATCTGAAGTGTCCCTGCTGTCAAGCCTTTTCATCCCAAAGAGAAGAGAGCCAGAGATTCAGAGCCAGCCCACAGAAAACCTGCAGGTGTCTGCACCTCACTGCTGGCCTAGAGCTCAACACTCACCCACGCGATCACACCTCCCTGGGAAAGCTTCAGAGCAAACTTCAAAGCCCACACAAGCCTTAAAAGGCCTGTTTACCGGGCAGCAGGGAGAGCCTCTCATGCAGTGCTCCTCTGGGCAGCCTGGGATTGCCTCTGCTGCCCTTTGCCGCAGGAGTTTGGATCCCCTTGCCCTCCTTCACACCCTTCCACAACGCACCACCTCTCTCACGCACAGAGTAAAGCGGGCACAGTCCTCCTAACACATTTTGGTAGCCAACTCCAGCAAAGTTGTCCATCCCTGACTCTGCCCACCTCTTGTTGCCTCAAACCCGATGGGGTTGAGTTTTGGAGTAAGTGTTCTTCTCCCATTGTTCTGTTGTGTTTTCAGACACAAGACTCTCAAATTTTTCTTGCTAAGAATGAATTCCTGTTCAACCAGATCTGCCTGCACGCCTGAGAATGAAGATTCCCAGCATGAGGAAGATCCTCAAGTTCAGGAGGAACATCAGAGAGGCTGCAGGAAGGCACAGGGCCCAGAAATGATTCCACAAAAGCCACCCCTTTCCAGAAGTACCCTGCACCTGGCTTTCTCAGGCGCTGACTCAGAGGAGATCTGGGAAAAACCAAGCCAAAAACTCCCCACGCTGTCCCCCTTGGCCTCTGCTGACTGCCAGCAGATCCTTCCACACTGAGAAAGACAAGAGCCTGTGCTGAACCTCCAGAGCTGAACAACTGACTCAGACACAATTGCAGCAGCAGAACTAATGCTTACCCCAACAGCTCTGGCTACAACAAAAGCACTGTTGTGAGGTGACATCCAAAACCAGAGAAAGGGGATTCCTGTCCTCCAGTGTTTGCACTGGGGACCAGAGAAAACTACACCACATTGTGATATTGAGAAGAAGTATTTAAGAGTTTCTGGAAGAATCAGCCACTTTCATGGTTTTTTGGAAACACCCACTGTTATCTACCAGAGCATACAAGTATAACAGCTAACTGAACCGAGCTCTCACACTTGGAGGTTTTGGAGTTCCTAAGAAGCCTTTTCAGCTGGGTATTTCTGTCTCACATCATAGTTTTAGAATTGATTTAAGCCAGCACTGCCACTAGGCAGCATGGTCATCTCCTCTTCCATCGCCTCCCTCATAAGGCAGCAAGCATTCGTCCACTGCCATAGTGCACAGGACAAGCGTAACACTCGTCCAGAATAAAATGGGTTTGTTCTGGCCCAGAGGAGCCCTGTGGTCTGGTTCACTGGGTGGTCACAGAAACAGCAAAAGAGAGAGAGTGAGGAGAGGGCAGGACCACATCTCTCTCCCCCTGGCAGAGTCACCCATGGCAGAGCTGCACTGTCCAACATGAGCATCAGTGTCTGGGAGGTCCTGACCAGGCACCCGGCAGCACACCTGTCTGTGCCCCACACCCACAGCTCTCTGAGCTGGGTTCACCTGGAGAGAGGCCCACACCTGCTTAACAAGTGCCATTCATTGTAAAGCCCCGTGCTTGGTACTCCAGCCATGCCTGCAAAACACCGAGTACCCATTCACCTCGTGAAGTTTATCTGCTTTCTGAGTTTGCTTCTTCCTGCTCCTCTGTGCAGCAACTCGATTCTTCTCTCTCCTCCTTACCTTCCTGTCGTCTTCTTCATGACTCTGGAAGACGTAAGCCAAAAATACTTCATTAGTTCTTCAGGTGCACATGGAAATGCCCAAAGTCAGGCGTGTAACTGTTTCTGAGAAGGAGCACGCACTCCCAAACTCACAGCACAGCCCGCACGGTGCCTGCAAAGGGCCGCGCATCCCCCTCCCCACCAGGAGATGCCGGGGGGATGCCGCG
>NW_010319792.1:0-3829 GCF_000700745.2 Antrostomus carolinensis
GTCTGTCACCTTCAGCTCTTGTCAGGAGCATCCACCACACCGCAGTGTGGAGGAGCAGGATTTATACCTTAGCGTCCTCTTTTCACCTCCATCTGCCATCTCTTTCCAAGCGAGAGCAGGGGAGAGTCTCCTGGCTCTAACCGACGGCGTGATTCTGAAGAGGCGTTCTTCTGCTAAGTGTGGGTGCATCAGTCGATGGGGTAACAGAGCCTGGTGTTTCTCCAGTGAAGCCTCTCACCTCTCTCTGTCTGGAAATGGCGGCCTGACCCCCAGAGGCGCACGGGACAGCTTTGAGAAAGTCCTTTTACTCATGAAGTCGTTCAGAGCAATTTATTTTCTGCTTGTCTATGTGCTGAGGTTTTGCATGTCAGACTTACAGGTCGAGCTATTCCTAACGTAGGGCTCGGTGAGAGGCAGAAATTGCTACAGACTCAGCCCCAAGTGGAGTCGCCCGTGACTGGGAGCTGGGCAGCCCGCACTTCCCGCAGGAAGAGAGGAAACTGAACGACGTTTCCTGTTACGTCCCGTTCCCACGTCGGTGCTCCAACGCTCAGCGCCAGCGCCTGAAAAGGAGCCCGGCCAGGGCCAGGGCCAGAACTATTTACAGGTGGCCCCGCGGTGCCCCAAGGGCCTGTTGATAACAAGTGCAAACCATAACACAAATTATTTGTGTGGTTAATCATTTCACATATGTGTCTACTCACTCCTCATGAGCTCTTATTTAATTTTTGTTTTCAGATAGAAACAATAAAGGTTTACTTGTGACTTTGTGACGTAGGAGTGATGCTTTACTTGTCTATAAATCACCAAAATCCCTTATTACAAACTTGACTTTGGTGTTTATGTTATGCCATATAGTTTTATAGCTTTATAATGATCATTTCATGGTTTATTAACATTGCACACAGATTCCAAGTAGTTCAGACTGATGTGCTCAAGAGGCAAAACTGGAAATTGCATGTGTCTCACTAGAACACTGGTGGTTCAGCATAACTGTCATCATATTCCCAGATGTGCTCAATTTCTGACACAGGAGGATGAAAAAAGTAAAAATATCATATCTAGTCAGTGAGATACAAATAATTTGTTCTACACGATGTATGCATCTATTCTGTTGTTTTTTTCTGGAGAAAAAAATGATTGCTCACACCTAGCTGGGAGGTGCTGCTCCTGCCTCAGTGTAGGGATAGAGAGGTGAGGTTGAAGGTTACCTCCTTCAGAGCTTTCAGCTGTAGCCCATGAGGAAGTTACTGAAACCACAGTTTGTTCCCAAGAGCTGCCAGTGATGAACCACCTTGTAAATTATGCCCAGAATAAAAAAAAAAAAAAAAAAAAAGATAATAATAAAAAAATTCTTCTAGCCCCCAAAGCCAAAATGTTGTATTCCTGGAGTAAAATTCCTGATCTTAGTTATGTTCTTAGTAGAAAGCTCAAGAGAAAACCATATATTCTGAAAAAGATGGAAAGCTTCCTCAGACACACAAAGTCCAAGGCTAGGAATCTCTCAGAAATATATGCACAGGCACACCCAGTCAAAGGCACCCACACACATACAAACATTGCTGATATAATTTTTTAAGCAAATGGTACTGTATGAATTATTTTAAATAGATGCTATAAATTTAGCCATGCCTAAAAACAAATATCACCGAATCATTTAGGTTGGAAGGGATTTCTTCAGATCGTCTAGTCCAACCCCACTTCTAAAGCAGGACCAGCTAGAGCAGCTTGTCCAGGACCACGTCCAGGCAAGTTTTGAGTATCTGCAAGGATGGAGATTCCACAACCTTTGTGAGAAATCTTTTCAAGGCTTACATCACTCTCAAGTTTCCTCATGTTCAAATAGAATTTCTTGTGTTTTAGTTTGTGTCCACTGCCTCTTGCCCTGTCTGCAGGCACTACTCAGAAGAGCCTGGCTACCTCTTCTTCACTCCCTCCTCTCAGATATTTGTACACATGGATGAGATTCCCCTTGAGCTTCTTTTCCCCAGGCTGAAGTGTCTCAGCTCTCTCAGCCTCTCCACATATGGAAGATGCTCCAGCAATGCACAGAGTTTCCACTTCAACAAGAACTTTGTCTCCCTCTCTCCCAGGCCTACAATTAACTCTAATGCAAACCCTAACTCTGACTTTAAAACTAGACCCTGGGCTGGCTGAGCATTACCAGGTAACCCAACATTAGACCCGGTGAAAAAACAACAGGTAGGAAACTCTTATTGCAGCATACTTCTTCCATTGGCAGCTTCTTTGCAGCCCCTGTCCAGTGTCATTTCTGAGCTTTATCTCTCTCCCAACCATAGCCATAGTTGCTGGAAGATCTTGAGCCAAAGCCCAGGTGCAAAAGTTCACAAAGGAGAACCTGGTTTACAGCTAAGAACAGTGGCTTAGCACAAAAGGTGCAAAAAGACTTCTCCCTATGAACTTTTTCAACAGTGCGAGGATAGATGCTCTTGGTAGGGTGAAGGTAAAGGCTGGGAGAGAGACGAAGCATAGAGCTGTCACTGGAGTGCGGCTGCAAAGAAGCTGCCAATGGAAGAGGCTGCAAAAGTAAGTTTCCCTGGTGAACTTCTTCACCTGGGTTGTGTATAGTGGAGTTTTGGTCTGAGGCTCCGTCAACGACAAAGCCTAGTGTTAAGGTTTGGGATAGAAACAAAATGTAGAGAGGCTGTTGGAGGGAGGCTGCAAAGGGGCTGTCAATAGAAGAAGCAAGCCACAAAATATTTCTCCCTGGAGAACTTTTCCTCCTAGGCTTTGTCTCAGTGTCTTGGTCTAAAGACTCAGATGAGACTCAAGTCTAGGGTTAGGGTTAGAGCTGGGACAGAGAGAAAGAAAGCATGGAGCTGACCTTGGAGTGGGGCCCCAAAGAGGCTGCCAATGGAAGTGGATGATGGGCTACAAAAAGATTTCTTCCTGGATTACTTTTTCAGGAGGGCCATCTTTATCAGTCTGGGTCAAAGCTCAGCTATGGCGAAGGTCTAGGGTTAAGGTTAGGGTTAGGTTTAGGAAACACACTCAGTCTGAAGGTGCAGCCTCTCCCTTCCCCTGGTAGCCCCTCCAATTGCAGCTCATTTGTCCCTCTTTCAACCCTAAAACTCACCCTAAGCCATGCTCCTCCTGACAGCTTCCTCCTCCAAAGCTGCTTTTTCTGTCCCCTTGTTCTGTCTCCAGGCACTCACCATCCCAGGCACCCAGGTGATGATTCCTAGCAGCTGACTGTATGCCCTGGGCTCTGCTTTGAGGTCTCCTCACGTTTCCAGCATCTTGTCCCTGTTTAGAGCCACAGTGAGTGTCCCTTCAGTGAGAGGGGGAGACGCAGTCAAACACCATGGCCATCACTAGAGGGCAGAACAGTCCACAGGAAATCAGGGGCAAAGCGCGAGGACAGAAGGGTAGAAAGTTACTGATACTCCATATCGCAAAAAACGTTAATGACGCCAAGCTGGGTTTTCCTCACATGCTGCACAAGAAGTGTTGACCTTTTTTCAAGGTCGGGTCATATTTCTGCAGCAAGGCCACTTCCAGAAGGAGATGTCCATTGTGATTGATGCCACAGAAAAAGAGGCAGAAAATAAGCATTTAGAGGAGAGTGATGAAAGGAGGTGCTGCATGCCCTGAACTTTTGCCTCCGGAACAGAAACGAAGCAGAAAAGCATGGACTGAGAAGTAGAGTGTCATGTTAGCAACACAAGCGAGAAACAGATGATCCTCTTCAGAGAAGGTCCTATGCATTTTTGTCTTTTAAGAAAGAACTTCATTCTTGATGTGCACTGAAATCTTGTGATGAAAGGGCAAGCAAGGCAATCAGTCTGCAGCTCTGCAAAAATTAAGA
>NW_010319793.1:0-4622 GCF_000700745.2 Antrostomus carolinensis
AGGTCCCTTCCAACCCCTATGATTCTGTGACACATTGTGACAAAGGATGAGGAAAAAGCTGAGGTACTTAAAGCCTTCTTTGTCTTGGTCTTTAACGGTAAGACAGGTTGCTCTCTGAATACATGGACCCCTGCGCCGGAAGACAGGAATGAGGAACAGGATGACAGCCTCATAAACCAAGGGGAAGTTGTTAGTGACTTCTTGCACCACTTAGACATCCACAAGTCTATGGGGCTGGATGGGATACAACCGAAGGTACTGAGAGCTGGCAGAAGTGTTCACCAAGCAACTCTCCATCATTTATCAGCAGTCCTGGCAAACTGGGGAGGTTCCAGCTGACTGGAAACTGGCCAATGTGATGTCCATCTACAAGAAGGGCCAGAAGGATGATCCAAGTAACTACTGGTCTGTCAGTCTGACCTCAGATGGAGCAGATCATCCTGAGTCCCATCACACACGCAGGACAACCAGGGGATCAGACCTAGTCAACATGGGTTTATGAAAGGCAGGTCTTGCCTGACCAACCTGATCTCCTTCTATGACAAGGTGACGTGCTTAGGGGATGAGGGAAGGTCTGTGGATGTGGTGTACTTAGGCTTCAGTAAAGCCTTTGACACCATTTCCCACAGCATTCTCCTGGAGAAACTGGCCACTCACAGCCCAGATGTGCACTTTGCTGGGTAAAGAACTGGCTGGATTGCCAGGCCTGTGAGGAACTGCAGTAGAGACTTGTCTCAAAGATTGCTTGCAAGGACGGTCACAAGATGACTGGGTTCTGGAAACCCCGACTTGTGAAGGCCCCTGCCCACGGGGTTGTTCTGCCCTGACATATCCCTGTCCCAAGTGCTGGGGGGCACAAACCAGATGTGCACTTTGCTGGGTAAAGAACTGGCTGGATTGCCAGGCCTGTGAGGAACTGCAGTAGAGACTTGTCTCAAAGATTGCTTGCAAGGACGGTCACAAGATGACTGGGTTCTGGAAACCCCGACTTGTGAAGGCCCCTGCCCACGGGGTTGTTCTGCCCTGACATATCCCTGTCCCAAGTGCTGGGGGGCACAAAGAGACATGCCATTGCTGTGGAAACTACAGCCCTCAAAGGGGTATTTAAGGAGGACCGGCACGGGCAAGGGCAGGAGGGAGAAAAGGATGAAAAGAAGGAGAGAGACAGAGGATGGCTGCCTGACCACACCGCACCACCGATGGAACAAGCAACTGAGACCTCCTTGCACACCCCCTCCTCACCATCACCTCGCCGCTGGACCCGTGGTGGTGACTATTCTTGCTGCCCTATCCTGACTCCTTGCTTGATTTCCCGTCTTTCATTCCATCCTGTCCTATCGCTATCCTCTTTATTACTCTTCTTTTTCTAATAAAAGATGTTCTGGCAGTACGGCATGTGACCTCGCTTGTGTCTTAATCTCGCTCTTGGGATCGTATCGAAACCTTCCCCGACATCGGATCGGGACATTTAAATGATCCCGACATCAGATTGGGACAGGGTCCAGAGAGTTGAGGTGAATGGAGTTAAATCCAGTGTCCGGTCACTAGTAGTATTCCCCAAGGCTCAGCACTGGGGTCAGCTCTGGTTAGTATCTTTATCAATGATCTGGATGAGGGAATTGAGTGCACCCTCAGTAAATTTGCAGATGATACCAAGTTGGGGGGGAGTGTTGATCTCCTTGAGGGTAGAAGGGCTCAACAGAGGAATCTGGACAGGCTGGATCGATGGGCCAAAGCCAATTGTATGAGGTTCAATAAGGCCAAGTGCCAGGTCCTACAGTGTCACAACAACCCCCATGCAACGCAACAGGCTTGGGGAAGAGTGGCTGGAAAGCTGCGTGGTGGAAAAGGAGCTGGGGGTATTGCTTGACAGCCAGCTGAACATGAGCCAGCAGTGTGTGCCCAGGTGGCCAAGAAGGCCAACAGCATCCTGGCCTGTATCAGGAACAGTGTGGCCAGCAGGAGTAGGGAAGTGATCCTCACCCTGTACTCGGCACTGGTGAGGCTGCAGTTCGAGTCCTGTGTTCAGTTTTGGGCCCCTCCCTACAAGAAAGGACATTGAGTTGCTGGAACGTGTGCAAAGAAGGGCAACAGAGCTGGTGAAGGGCCTGGAGAACAAGTCTGATGAAGAGCAGCTGAGGGCACTGGGATTGTTTAGTCTGGAGAAAAGAGGTTGAGGGGAGAACCTACTGCTCTCTACCACTACCTGAAAGGAGGGTGTAGAGAGGTGGGAGTAGGTCTCTTCTCCAAGGTAACAAGTGATAAATTGAGAGGCAATGGTCTAAAGTTGCACCGGGAAGGTTTAGATTGGATATTAGGAAAAACTTCATTGAAAGGGTAGCCAAACATTGTAACAGACTACCCAGGGTGGTAGTGTCTAGTGGAGTCACTCCACTCCCAAGTGGTGGAGTCACCTTCCCTGGTGGTATTTAAAAGACAGGTAGACAAGGTGCTTAGAGGCATGGTTAAGAGGTGAACTTGGTACTGTTAGTTTATGGTTGGACTCAGTGATTTTAAAGGTCTTTTCCAACCACTACAATTCTGTAATTCTGTGAAATCCCTGATCATGATGCTTAAGTATTTACATAAGAATTTGTATTATTTCAATAAGAAATTTGCATTCATCTTTTTAAGTTAATTACAAACAGTTTAGTAAACTAATATGCACTAGAGACTAGAGCTGTCTGATATTTGTTAGCATACTGATCAGATGGTAAGAAATCTCAAACATAAATGGCAGAGTCATTAGATCATTTGTCACCATGCCTGAACCAATACATTTTGCACCGCTGCAGTCTGTACTTTTTAATGAGGGAGTGAATACAGGCTCCAACAGTCAACAAATGGATGTTCTTTTAAAAAATGGGACCACCAGAAGTCCACAAGCACAATCTGCTATGCCTATTTAATAGGTCGGAGCATAAATGAAATGCCAGTGCATACAAAAAAGCAAGATGACATACAGCTAGACTTCCCAGACCCTTAGATCATACTATCCTGTTCGTTATTTTATGACCATCCTTGTAGAGAAAGTTCTCTTAACACAGTTAAGAGTTTTGCATTCTGTGACAAGTGAACTTAATGTGACTTGAGAAAAAACTCCTGAAAAGCAGTTTAAGAATTACTTTTATGTATCAACCCAATCTAGAAGTACCTCACAAGCTGACTTTTTGACAAGGAATCACTTTGCAATAGCCACATTGCATGCAGTAGAGAAGGCATGGATCTAGTTGGTTCTAGAACCCTGTAAGAAAGGCCAGAGTCAGAACTTTCTCCAAAGAAATTAGTCCACAAACATCTACTTTAATGTTCCAGAGTCTGTTTGGAATGTGAAGACCATGTAAGGTGTAATGCTTATCTGAGGCTTCTACAAGTAAGAGGGTAAGAACACAGAAGTCAAGTTATATGTCTGATATCAAAACAGGGTGGTGTTCTGATAAAAATTATTGTCATGTTCTAGTGCTTGAGCAAGTTACTCCCCTGTAAACACCCTTTTTACAGGAAGTATGTAGTCCATATGTTTTGAACTTCTTGAATAAGCTGATTCTAAGGGCTGTGCTACCACTAAATAAGCACTGGAAGCAACAGGTCTTCACTACTCAGTTTATCTAGCTGGGCTTTATTTCAAGAGATATTATGAACCTGCATCCTCATACATAAGAAATGCCAGTAATTTCAGAAATCAGGTTGCAGAGTAAAAACTTCATTCTAAAGATGTTTCCACAGTGAACTGGGGAGCAAAGTTATGCAACTTAGTCTGAAAAAGAGTGGCATCTTTCAGAAGTGACAAAGGAATGTCACAAACAAAATATGTTCCTATGGACCCAGTGACAAGTAAAAGCAAATTCTTCTGAGTCCTGAAACATCAGTTATATATAGCAGCAACATCCCACATTCACAAGTCCTTTCCACTTACACTCCACTTAAAAAACTCAAACCTTTCATAATCAGAAATGTTCATTCAGGGCTGCTTTAGCTACCGTTAGACTAACTGAAAACACACTAACCTCTAGTTTCCAACATAGGTAGCCACTCTTCTCTGAATGTAACACTGTGTTCTGCAGCATCAGTTTTCTCACATTCAGTACAAAGGTTACCAAGGAACAAAGGCTAGAGACTTAGTAAAATTAAACATTAGCTCAACTGGTACCATACTTTAAGACTAAGATCACTATCTCTGAATACAGAAACACAAGCAGCAGAACACAACATATTGATTTATCCTGCTTTCAGCGGATCCTCATTTGCGGCAGGACTAGAGGAGACCATGAGTTAGTTACTCGGCAGCGTTCTCAAGAGGTTACGCTTTGGCAAGCCTGGGCACCCAAGGCGTCTCTGGGAGATATACACACCAACCCGTCTGAGGGAGCAGAGAGACAATTTACGCAAGACAGAGCACACGCAGGACGACCAAGACGGCACGCCTGCAGGGCCGAGACCTGACCCCTGTGTGGGACCATCCCCGCACAGCCGGGCCCCGCTCACCGGCGGCACCTACTCGGCTGCAGAAAGCCGAAGAGAGCGCGCCGCCGGCACTGCCCCCTCCTGGCCGAGGGAGCAAGGAGGCTGCGAAGCTCCACCGAGCCCGGACCCCTCTCCTCCCCCGCCCGCCGGGCACCGCG
>NW_010319794.1:0-2283 GCF_000700745.2 Antrostomus carolinensis
TGGGGCTGTTCAGCCTGGAAAAGAGGAGGCTTAGGGTAGATCTTATAGCAGCCTTCCAGTACTTGAAGGGGGCCTACAAGAAAGCTGGGGAGGGACTTTTCATAAGGGCAGTTAATGACAGAACAAGGGGAAATGGCTTTAAGCTGAAAGAGGGTAGGTTTAGATTAGATATTAGGAAGAAATTCTTCACTGTGAGGGTGGTCAGACACTGGAACAGGTTGCCCAGAGAGGTTGTGGATGCTCCTCCCTGGAAGTGTTTAAGGCCAGGCTGGATGAGGCTTTGAGCAACCTGATCTAGTGGAAGGGGTCCCTGCTGATGGCAGTGCGGTTGGAACTGGATGATCTTTAAAGTCCCTTCCAACCCCAGCCATTCTATGATTCTATGATAAGGGACAGGCTGGAAAAACAGCAAGTGAGAAATTTGCTAAATATATATTTACTATGCAGTGGATTCCATGTGCAGTTACAGAAAGAAAATTATTGTTGGTGCTAACATAAATATGATCTGTTCAAAGCATTGCATGAAGGAAGTACATATATTTTTTTCCGTTCAAAAACACAGTTTTTCAGAAAAACTGAAATTGTAGGTATTGAAACAGCCCACTGAATATCTGATTGCTTTTAGCCATTAAACCAAGACATAAAATCTCTTTTCACCTTTCAAATTATCAGTTTGATGAAGGAATCACATTTTGTATTTAATTCAGGATTTTAGACTAAAAATTCTTCAAGCTCCATATCCAGTGGCATATGAAAGAACTAAATGAGCTCATTTTCTATTGGAGATGCATGAAAGAAGGTGGTAGAACTGGAAAAAAAAAAAATGGTTTTGTGAAGGACCACACAAGAACAGTCTTTAGACAAAGTAGATTTGATTTCTATCAGTATTCCAAAAGTTGTGGGATTCGAGCAAATGATTCAATTCCTACCTTTGTTTCTACAATAAAGTTAACAGCTACTTATTTCTACTGTGATTTCTTTGCAAAAATGATCTGCTTTATGATGCAAAGCACAGTAGGAGTTTTCTATTAGTTAGGGCCTTTAAGTAGGATTTTTAGTAATGATCTGTATGCTCATGTGTTACTGAAATAAAGTAGTAGCGTAGCCAAAAAATTAGAATTAAGAGCTATATGGGAAGTTGTGAAACAAAACTTGCACTGAAACTTCATTGGAAAATTTGGTACAGGGGCTCTGAATGGCTTCAGAAGAGTTTTAGATGTTTTATTTTAGCCTCAAACTTTTTGCAGAGATTTTTCTAATGGCTTTGCACAGCGTCTGGAGAGCCACCATTTCCTGTTCTGTTCATAACCCACAGCAGGGGCCCCTGGCATGGCTAGAATCCTTAACTTTGGTCAGTCCACCTGGAAAGTATAGTGACTGCTTGGCAGCCCACCCTTCTCATGTCCTTTTTTACCACAATAAATTTTATTCACTATTTGGTGTTTACTGGAACAGAAGGTGTAGTTTCAACTTTTATTTTTAAATATATTGTAATGAAGGGGATGTTTCGACCCTAGACTGAGTATCTGTCTTTAGTCCCTCATCTCAGCCCCAGGGTGGACATCTGCACATTATTTCTTCACCTTCACCAAAGGCACTTACTTTATCCTTATGGAGGTGGGGTTTAGAACAGAATGCAGATAGAGGACTTCATCCAACTTTTCCAGTGAGGTGCTGTCTTCTAATTTTTTTTTTTTTTTTTTTTTTTTTAGCTTTATTCTCTATCTGTCCATTTATAACAGTCAAGATATGTCTTCTGCTGGCAGCCTTGATTTGACTCACTTTTTGGTTTGATATAAAAATTGCAACAAACCTATTAATTGCATAAAGTCCTCTTATTGATTCATATTTTTTCTCTTGTTCAACTGCTGAATGCAAAGTGAAGAGGATTAATTCCTTGCATTTAAGGGGGGTTCTGCATGCAAATTTACTGGAGGAAAAGAGAAATAATTATTATGTAACAGTTAATTTAAGGACACCTTGGCTTATAAGGTTCATGCATATTTTTTACTTTTCTTTTGAAAAGGTTTTCCTTGGTCAGATTATATGGCCTGATACATTCCTCTTGTAGCCAGTTTCCATTTTTCTTCATCCTAAATTAGCATGATCGTGACATCACAACATTCAAAATGAGGCAAGGAAGAATTGGTCTTATAATTCCAGTTAAATTTCATTCCTATTCTTTCCTTCTGCCATTTCGCACTCTCAAAGATATTTATATTGTTTTTCCAGGGATAATCCTAGTGTTTCACACAGAGGGAAGGAGTTTACATTGTCTGCCAA
>NW_010319794.1:2317-10796 GCF_000700745.2 Antrostomus carolinensis
TTGGTGTATTGGCTGTATCAGATTATTAATTTATGTCAATTGACTTCCATGTAAAATAGTAGCAAATATGTGGCTAGTTTCTTGCAATGCCATTAAGATACCCAGAGAGAGGAGTAAGTTAAGTGTTTGGGAGTTTTGGGAACAATTTTCAGGATCTTTACATGTGCATTTAGGCTCAGTATTCACAGAGAATCAGGATGTTCTCTGAGACCGTAGAAAAGATGTACAACTGAACAGGACATGGCAGATGTTCTGGCTACAAATTGTAAGAGGGTCCTTATGGAGACTTTAAATAGTCATGAAGGTTGACTGGATGCAGGCTTATGAAAAAAAACAGGCTTATGAAAAAATCTAACTGCTTCATATTGCAGTGATGCTGGAGGCACAGATTAAGGGTAGTAGCTGGCCCTTGGGGCAAAATTCTCAACTTGAACTTTTCTCTGCAGAGCAAATCCCAAGCATGTCATGCCCTTGTTCCATGCATAGGACTTGCATTAATTTCAGAGTCCCTTTTTTGCTTGGTTGGTTGATTTGTGGGGGTTTTTTTATGAAAAGTCTCACTCCCTGAACCAGTTAGGAGGCATATTAGTTTGTAACTGTGCTAAATGCTAGAATCTGTAACACCAGATTTTGAGTTTTGACATCCATGCTAGGGAAAGGTGCAGGAAACACTAAATCTCCAAAATCTGTGAAGTTACTCCAGGGATAATTTGATGCCACCTAGAGCAGAATCTCTCCAATATGTTAGAAAAATACATGATGAAACATTCATCTTCTACATTAACTTCAGAGGAACTAGCCAGTATGACTACAGAAGCAATATTGCAGGAACAGTGTGGCTCCTGCTAAGCCAAGATTTCTTGCTGTTTCTTTTGAAGACATAGCAATAGCCTTCATAGTGAGCTGTATACAGCTTAATTTATGGATTTGGAGAAAAGTCTTTGTAAAAGTTCCGCTTCACAGACTTCTGCTTAAGCTGAAAGCTACAGCTAGCCAAGGGAGGACATAAGAGTGGATACAGAGGATAAAAACCAGCTAAAAAAAAATGGGAACAAGCAATTGCTTGTCAGAAAAGCTCCTCTAAATTGGAGAGAAGTATTAAGCTGAGTTCCCAAAGGGGTAGTCCTTGAGCATAGATGGTGTCTAATCTATATCCATGACTGACGGGGAAAGTGAACTAGTTAGTTGTTGATTAAACTAAATTTGGAGCAGCAGAGGCTGTGGAACAAACAATAAGGGAGACTTGAAAGGATTCCAGACTGAAGTATAAGCCCTGGTGTATTAAATGAGCTTTAATATAGATAGATGTATACCACAATAGAGCAAACAGGAAAAGTGTTCAAACCAGAAAAAGTTCATTTAAACTGTAAGAGAAAAAAAACTCAAGCGCTGTAACTTCTACAGCCTACGCAGAATGATGCAAAGAGCAAACAGAAAGCATGTCCATACTTACATTGCTTCCCATTGAACTAATCTATTCACTTAAGAAGCAGAATTTTTTCTGTATTAACGTATCTGATGGCTTGGCCCACAGAAGATTATTCCCTCAGTCATTTTTCTGTAACTATTTCAAAGTATTGGATAACTGGTTTGTAAAGGAATTCTAACAACAGATTTTCAAAGCAGTAAGAAGAATTGTGGCTATTCTGTGGTAAAAATGTCTCAAAATCCATTTCTCCACCCGTAGGAGTCCAGTTACATGGAGAAAAGTGAAATTTTGGACTATCAGATTCAAAGTAAAAGAGCAATTCCTTTTTTTATTCCAGGTACATGTGTTTTTCAGCAAAGTTAATGTTATGACTGTGCTTTCTAGCATTGTGCTGTACACCCTGTGCACTGGAAAAAGCATGTGTTGTGCTGTTGGTGGTGAGGGTCTCCTTTTTTTTTTTTTAAATCTCACTATTTTCAGACTGCATCTACAGAAGGATATAATGTAAATGGATTACCAAATCATAGAATCAGAATGGTTAGGATTGGAAGGGACCTTAAAGATCATCCAGTTCCAACCGCACTGCCATCAGCAGGGACACCTTCCACTAGACCAGTCTGCTCAAAGCCTCATCCAGCCTGGCCTTAAACACTTCCAGGGAGGGGGCATCCACAACTTCCTTGGGCAACCTGTTCCAGTGTCTGACCACCCTCACAGTGAAAAACTTCTTCCTAATATCTAATCTAAACCTAAATCTCTTTCAGCTTAAACCCATTTCCCCTTGTCTTGTCCATAACTGCCTTTATAAAAAGTCCCTCCCCAGCTTTCTTGTAGGCCCCCTTCAGGTACTGGGAGGCTGCTATAAGATCTCCCTGGAGCCTTCTCTTTTCCAGGCTGAACAGCCCCAACTCTTTCAGCCTGTCTTCATAGGAGAGGTGCTCCAGCCCTTGGATCATCCTGGTGGCCTCCTCTGGACTTGTTCTAGCTGCTCCCTGTCTCTCTTGTGATGGGGGCTCCAGAAATGGATGCAGTATTCCAGGTGGGGCCTTACGAGAGCGGAGTACAGGGGCAGAATCAACTCCCTCGACCTGCTGGCCACGCTTCTCTAATGCTGCCCATCCATTTGTAGACTGTGTTCAAAAAGCTTTAAGGTGGTTTACATAAATAGGTCCATTTGCACCAGAGTTGCTGGAAGTATGAGAGATGTGAGTCTAGTCTGTCCAGCCTCTACTGCTATACAAAAGTCATGTAGATGCATGGGTAGTGTTCAGACCATTCTCAAGGACAATAGAACACAGTCAGGTGATGGGGCAGTAACATATTAAAAGCTTTTCCCCATCTCCTCTGATGAAAAAACAACAGGCAAATATAAACTTCCTGCTACTTGAACTACTTACCAACAGAACATAATTGTGCCTTGCAATCCTTTGTTACCGAAATGGAAGAATCTGTAAATCCAGGGTCTTTGTCCTCTTTCTTACAGCTGACTTCTGAGAGTAACATGCCTCAGTTTTCAGTAGTTCATTTTTACACAGCAACCCATAGGAGCATTGTACAGTCACGTACAAATGTAACCCATTTTTGCTGTGGTTCCCTTATAATCTTGTGTAGAACTGTAGCACTACAGTGCTGCTGGCCAGGTGAGACTCCAAAGAAAACAGTGCAGTGAAGCAAAGCATTTTATTGCTCTTGGTAGCACAGTTATATTTTATTGCCCTGTCTGTCTTGGCTGTCACCTTGGACAGCTTTTCTGGCTCTGGCTGATGAGGGTTAATCATGGTTACTGGGGCAGACACAGGGTTATATATAAATTAATGTAGTCAGCTTGGAGAAGGAAAAAAATCAATAGTAACTTCAGATAATTTTATTTTTGCTTTTGAAATGGACTGGCAAGAGGTTTTGGTAATGATTTAAATTGCATCTTGAAATTGCTTTTAATTACGATTAAGATGACTGCTAAATTTAACAAGATACAATTAAATACCAGTTTATTAAGTTTGGATTTGTTGCTGATTAGCAGTTACGCATGGTGTGCGTTTTTAATATTCCTTAATCTTGAATTAATGGTTTGGATAATCAATTGGTATTTAATATATTAATAATTTTTATCTCAAAATGCAAATAAAAGCATGCAGTTCTGAGCTGTGCATTATATCTGCCTCATCTATTACAGACCTGAGCCCTAATATTGTGCCATTTAAAGCGGCTCTACAACAATTGTAGAGCAAAACTTCAGAAACCCATTGGAATCTAAACACTGCTGTACGTTTTGGACATGGCTGTGTTTCAAAGAGAGCAGTGCTCACTTAGAGAAAAGGTGACTTTAACCTCCATCCTGCCTTGGTCTCTATGCTGAACATAATTCAGCTTAGCCCAAGATCTGGTACCTACATTGCTGCCATTTAATACCACATGTAAAAACATTTGTCATCAAAACTGCTCTCATTAAGAATGCACGTGGTGCCTTCAGGAAAACCTATTTTAATTTAGTAGCCAGACTTACCAAATGTTTGTTTTGATTTCTATATTCTTGGATTTTTTATTTTTTTTTTTTAATGGAATGTTTTGGAATGCTATTGCTTGGAGCACACAAGCTTGTGTTTTCAACAGTTAGTGTTTAACATACTGTTTCTTCACAGGCTGTTGTTACTGATGTTTCTTTCTTGGTGGTTCAGAGCTTTTTGGAAATGTAGTTTGTCTATACACAGGGTTTTCAGGGCGCATTTGCTATGATAAGACATGATATCTTAAATTCTGAATAATGGTGCAATTTAACTTTTCAGTACGTTTTACAGACAAATACCTTAATCTGAAGTCCTGGTACCTATAAATCGCTTGTTTGGATTAATTGGGTGTTTCAGCTGAAAAAAGAATGATAATGTGCCTTGTGTCTGTACCATAACATGGACATCAATAACATTGCTAGAAAGACAGACATTTGCAGATTTGTACTTGCAAAGAAACACAGGTCTCACAAAGCAACAAAAATGAAGGTTGTTACATCAATTGAAACATCCTGCATACTTGGCTTTTCAATATATTCCTGTGCTCTCTTACTTACCATGAGAAGCATCTTATCCTCACAGTCCCTTTAATTGGACTATCTCAATAATCAGAAAAAAAACCCAAACACTTGAGCTCTATTGAATGGCTAGACCTTAAACTTAAAGGGTCTCATCAAACTGCTATGTTACTTTTATGTCCTTTAGGAACTCTGACCTACTAGATACCTTGATGCCTTGAATGCATATACTTCAGGTGTCAGCTTTTGGATCCAATGCAGAGCAGGAGCAGAGGGAGCCTATAGAGCCCTCCTCCAAGATCTGCTGCAATCATGATCAAAAGTGCCTGTGTCCTGTGCCTCTAGTTGTCTTCCCAGGTTTTTTCCTTGTTGCTTTTAACTTCTCAATATTAAAATCTCCTAGAAACTTTTTTTTTATCTGTCAAGTAGAACTAAGATATGAAAGTATTCAAGCATCCAGATGTAACCTTCTGAGTAATAAAATAGTAAAACCAAAAATGCATATGAAAAGAAAAAAAGGAGCTAATAAATATTTTATGCTATTTTGATGATCAGAGATAAGACTATCATTTTGCATTCTTGACTAATTCTGCATTAAGGAACAAAGGGTACTCACTTCAGTTAACAAGTACCTGAAAACACATCTTTTTTTTTCCCCAATTCCATCAGTTGGTCTAATAAAAGGTATATTACTCCCTATAAAAATGGCCTTATTTACATTCTTAAGTCATTAAAACTACATGAATGCTGGAACTATAATTTTATTGTAAGTACTAGATCTTCTTGGGAATTATATGTCTTAGGAGAGATGTAGCCTTTATCAGTGGAATATCAAAATTTATTGCTTTTTTTTTGGTTTGTGTTTTTTTGGTTTTAAAACCGTTCCTTCATAAAACAAAACCAAAATAAAAAATAAAAAAAAAAAAAAAACAAGATTTATGCCTTGATTTTGAACGGAAAAGAGCAACTTAAATCTTTGTTCCTTGCTCTGTTTTACTTTTTTTTTTTTTCCCCACCAAATATTTTTTAAATCAGTGGTATGTAATAATATTGATGTCTGCTTTGGAGAGAAGCTTAACATCAACTTTTTTGGCATATCATAGTTAGAATGAAAAATTCAAGACAAAAGATTGTGTTAGAAACTGAGGGACTTGACTCCTACAGATGAAACCGAAATGCCATCTGATGTAAGCTCATCAGTGCCTGGTGTGGTGCTGTCCTTGAACTGCAGTGAAAGGGAGCCAAGAAGAAACCTTGGAGGCAAAACTCAAACACTTGTTTAAGCAGTAAGGCTATATAGTTGATTTGTAATGCAATCTCTATTTGGACAAAATCTTTTGCTATTTCTTGGGCAGACTGCCCAGAGCAGAGATATCTCAACAAAAGAACAGCAGGTGGTATTTGGGATATTTCCTTTTTCTTTTCCTATTGATCTTCTGTGTGCAATATGTCATTCTTCTGAAGGAACAACATAAATTCAAAACTCTTATATACTAATATAGTTTCTTTGAGTCTTTATAAGCTCTTCATTAATTGGTATTGTCAATCTTTATATCTCAAAACTGAAAATGTTCAATCCTTTCTTTTAAGCTCATCAATAACTAAAAATTAATAGTTTAGGAGACCTTCAGCTCTAAAAGTAAGCTCTGCAGTCTTTATTGTAGAAAGATTATCTAAACTGATTCAGGCTTTGGAGCTTCAGGGATTTCACTTCAGTTTCAGGGTATCCTGAAAATGGGAGAATTAATGTAATTTTTAAGGGAGTTATGGAACATACTAGGAAAACTTACATGATGTTTAGATGCATGTTTCTGATATTGTGACATGCACACAATCTTTAAATGTAGAAAAAGTAACTTTCACGTAGGGTGTAGATTTTTTTTGTGTGCATTTTGCTGTTACACTTCAGCACTGTGACAAAACAACAATGCTGAAGTGTAACATTATCAACTTTAGATGTAACAACATCAACTTTAGATGAAGGAAGACTTTGAGCTTGCTGCCCTGATAGACCTAAAGCTTACACCCCCCTCAAAACTCCTTCTATTCAAAAAGGGCAGAATCGAGTCCCAAGACAGTCTGTATTAAGTCTGAGCTCTCTTTGCAACCGCTAAAAGTAACTCCTCCTCAAACGCTTTGCCCAATCTTTGTGCTCTTTTCCCATACTCTATATGAAACAAGTATATTGGAAAAAGAGGATGGCAACCAGCATCAGGAATCCTCTCCATTCAGTGAAACCAGGTGCTACTGCTTTCCATGCAAGCTTGTTTAAGTTAATATACCTGAATTATTTTCAGGCTCATTTAGCTCAAGTGAGGCATGTCTCAATGGTGTATTCTAGTTTCACAGAGCAATTACATTAGTTGTTTATGAGGGGCTGTCATCTGAACTGATGCAAAGGGTAAATTGCATTACTGCCTGCATTTCTAGTTGTAGTTTTGCCCACATTCTAATTTTGGATCCATGTCCATTGCCAGCCCAGCTAGCTCAACTATAGAGCACCAGTTAATGAAACAGACATTTTAATGGAAAGGTAGGAGCCCTGGGGAAGGTAGACTTTGGTACATCCTAAGTAAACAAAACAATTGCAAGAAGCATTGAGACTAGGCCATCTGAGGCCAGTGCACAAGACCAGGGTCCCAGAAACCTCAACCTGTTTTTCTTTCTGTCACTGATATACTGTATCATTTAGGAGCACCTTCTAACTTTGTCAGCTTCTGCCTTCCTTCATCACTTTCTTTGTTCTTGTAGGACAGGTATTACCCCTTCTTGGACAGGGAGTCTGAACTTTACTAAGACCTCAAGGCACTCCTGTACGAGGAATAAATAACAAATAATCAGATGAGAGAGAGTTATGCCTCATAATAACTAATAGAAATGTACTTCTCGGCTTTATTTATCTCTTTTAATCAGTATATAGCAACTATTTTAGCCTACAAATTTTTCAACTTATTTGCATTTCCAAGGCCAAGTTGCTCTGAACACTGTGTTCTTCTGCCATTTCTTGAATTGCAAATATAATTTAAAAATAAAATTTAAGCTATCTTTTCTGTTTCTTTCTCTTCCTGTTGTGTTTCTTTTATGGTTGCAGTTATGGAAATGAGTCAAAATATGAACTATCACAGAGCTGTTGGAAGGAGAGATGACAGATGAATTTGGCTGAGACAGGTAGAAAACATCTGTGATTGGTTCCAGTAGTGCAATTGTATTGCACCTCCTGCTGTGTTTTCCTCTTTTTAACCACACTGCCTAAAGTGTTTCTACCAGATAATTAGATTAACATCCAGGCATTTTTCTGCTCATGGCTTTGAAAAGGCAGCAGCATAACATCCCACCAGACAGATTGGATTTAGTTACTATTTTTAGGTTAGAGAGCAGCAAACGATAAGGCTTGAAAACTAGGAAGTTTGATGTAAAGTTTAAATAGTCCAGCTGTCTTCTTTCTGAAACTATTTAACCTTGAGCTTATTTTTCTCTGAGAAAATTCTCTCTGATGTCAAAATCATTCAAATGATCATTAATGCCACTTAGTCACAAGACTAAGTTTATTGGTACATTAAATCTTTCTTGCATATGTAGTTTTAACAAAGCCTATGAAGAGAAGAATGACTGCAGCTGAAGGAAAGTGGGGTTTCAGGTGGCTTTGGCTTGCATGTTCTTTAAATAATGGGATTCTCCCTGAATATAACGATAAGAAAAAGTAATTACTGAACTACTAGGAGCATTTCTGAAATCTGTTTATCTATGACACTGGTGTATGTTTCCCAAAGACAGCATAAGGGGTTGCATGTTTAACACTCCCTGTACAGCACAGAATAAAGAGTTTGACTGTGAGGCAACATAACCAGACCAGTTGATTTTATTTATAAAATGTTATTCATTTGCTGTTTCAATTACTGTAAGTAAGGATTGCTAATGGAGAGAGACATAGATTCAAAGTTTTTAGAATCTTTTGAACATTCAACAGAAAATAGGTTTGAATCAAAGGGTGCTTTGCAGCAGGAGCAGATGAAACAGCTGGGGAAGCA
>NW_010319794.1:10806-31344 GCF_000700745.2 Antrostomus carolinensis
GAATGGAACGGATTTCTGTACTTTTGCCTGACTCTTGCTCTTATTTTAAAGAAAGAGTTGTGTATGGAGACTGGCTCAAACCTAAAATGTCTATGAAATAGGTTTTAAAAAACAGTCTTGATAAAAATCTAGGCTTTCTACATCTACTAAAACTGTATTATCGTCTCTCCTTCAACTTTATCTTATCATTGTTTCTCCCAGGAACGGCCCTACAAACATTTCTTGTGTTATGTTAGGCACAAATATTGCCTTTTTTTTTTTTTTTTTTTTTAATAGAAGAGCTGGTTTCTCAAGGCCGTAGTGAAGTTTAAGCCTAAATTCATGATGGCTGGAGGAAACTTGGTGTCCTCACATGTCTCAATATCTGTAATACAGAGAAGGGAAGAATTTATTAAAGGTCTGTTAAATTTGCATTTCTTTCATTTCTTACTTTGAAGCACTGAATGTTTTTTAAGGGAAAATAATAAAGCCTTATGGTTTCACTGCACGTTGTGCTCTTACCACAATGTTCCTTTTATCTTAATCTTCTACCTGATGATATTATGCAGGTTATCGATGTTTTGTATCTCACAGAAAAGTATTTTGCTGATTTTTCCATTATTTTAGATGGCTTATTCAGTAAGATTCAGATCTTTATTCTTTCTTAGTCAGATCGAACAGTCATTTCTTTCTTTGTAACCCAAAAAAGGGTTTTCCTCTCTTAGAAGATCCTATTTAATCATTGTTTCAATCACATGACTAAATAAAATCTAACATTGCCATCTAGTGTCCAAATAATGGATCATAGACACCTTTTTAGTTCAGTGGTATTAAATAGCCTTTCTGAATATCATTTGTAACTGTGGGGTGCTCAATTGACAGAAATGTTGTTTGTTTCCAATACTTCCATTTCAGTCTTTTTTTCCCAAGGGAATAACTTTATGGCTAACATCATAATAACATTAAGTGTTTTATAATGATGCTAAGAATCTCAGCTTTTGTACAGTTTCAAAATTATTGTGATCAGTATTGTGAAGAGTCAACTGGGATAGGAATTGCGGAGAACAAACTCTGCTATCCATGTTCTTCCTCTCACTGTTTTGCTAGAAGCTGTTTGAAGATTTGACACACATGAACCTCTTACCACACAGTCTGACTCAACTGATCAAAAAAAATTCACTTGGAGAGGGTGTCCCAATACTTGTGTGACAGGAATGGTCAAAATGACCTTAATGAAACAAGGAGAAAGGAAAAACATTCAAGAAAACATTTTATTACTGATTCTGGGGTATTTTTTCAAGAAATAGTGTGCTCAGGATAGTGAGAAAAATAAAATTCTGTCTATATCCACAACTTGTGTTAGAAGATTGCACTTTCATTACCCTGATAATGTAGATACATTGAAATGCAAGTCACAACTTTGCAAGGGAAGATGTGAAAATTGTCTTTCAGCTCCCACTACCCACAGGCTGGGTTATGAATTCTTTTCTGAATACAAAGAAGCATCGTGTCTTATTGGGGAAAGTCCATTTCTCAACAGTGACCACAGACAGCTTGCAGAACTCATTTTCCATGGCTTTGAGCATCCTGAGTGATAGAATAAGCTGGCTAAGTGTGCTACCATTCCTAGTTTAGGTGCTTGTAACATAAGCATAGTCTTTTTGACATCTATTGATCTATGTTTGTGAAAGGAAAATGGTAGTAAGACTTTGGGCATCCCCCTTAACAAAAAGGTTGGCAGGTGGCTGTTGTTTGTGTTTAATAAAATCTCAATCTGTGAAATTTTATGTAAAAATTAAAAACTGTTTGGCTGGGAGATGAGGAAATAAATCAGTCAGGGTTGGTTAATATGCCTTTAGGCCTATGTATTTCTTCTGTTAAGAGAAATTTCACTTCTCTACAGTTTTCTGAACACTTATAAATTGCTCCAATTAATATTTTGTTTACTGTCTTGTTTATATAGTGTTCATGTGGTTTTTGTTTGTAGTTTACACTCCTGCCTAATGAGATATACAAGACCTAAAAAGATACTTAAATTTGCTAAATCTTATTGCAAGCTTTGCTCACATACATGATGAAAGCAATTCTGGTTTATTTTTGTTCATTGGTTGGATTTTGGGTTTTGGTTCTTTGAGGGTTTTTGAGTTGTTTTTTTTTTTACTGTTTGGTGAAAACTAATTAAACATTTTTTAAGCAAGTATAATTTTGCAGGTTCTCATTGCTACAATATTTAATATCTAGTTGGCATATCAGTATTGTTTAATTTTAATGTGTATATATTGCAGAATGTAGGCCAATTAGTTTTGTAAATCTTCTAACCAAGGAAAATTAATATAAAACATAAACGTGTCCGAGTTGGAAGCAACTTCCCTCTGTTAGTAAGCAGTATTTTTTAATTGACTTCCTTGTATACATTAACAGGAAGTTTGTATTCCTCAGACTATAAATTACTTCAAATACTCATGCTGTATGGTATGGAGAGTTATTCCATTTTTCTCATTTCAGCAGCAGGCATTGGCACTAGGGAGGTGAATCTGTTCTTCCAGAAGTAAAGACCTTCCAAATCCATTTTTAACAGCAGGCAGGTTTGTAAACCACTATAAGCTATAGGCTTGTGCTGTGACCTCAGATACATAGAAGTGACTGTCATAAGTTTTTACAAGAGAGAAAGGCCCCTGGCATGCACTGGTTCCAATTTTAGGTGGAAAAAAGGCATGTGCGAGATGGGTGAAATCAGACAGTAAGTTTTATATCAGAAGTCAGAGAAACATGACAGCAAGGGAGTTCACCCTCAGAAATTGGAGAGGTTCCATTGTTTCTCTTGTCTACGTGGAGCTGCCTGACTCAGGCCTTACCTCATCCTGCCATAGCTTAAGGAAGCTTTCTTTCTGGCAAGTACTGCCCGCTTTGAGAGTAACTAAATTCCATGGAGACCAAGGAAATAGCTGAGCAGCCATGTATGTATTGTGACAGGCTCTTATTAATACAAAATTATGCAAATAATCCTCTAAGGTTAGTGAGATTACTTCAGTGGTGGGTATCCCTCCAATATGAATAAGCCAGATGCTATCAAAAGACTTATCAATTAACCAAAATAATGTTTTCAGTAGCCCTGTTGGGTGATCTGTATGTAATGTAGCTGGAGCAGGATTAGTCCTTCATGTTTTGGTTCACTCAAAGTCGCAATAAATAGCATGTAAATTAGCCCTTCACCCTTGAAATAGTTACAGATTCTCATCCCAAACAAAACAATATTAGAATTGCAAATCATTATGAATACCATCAAGCAATCAAAACCTAATATAGAAATGTATGCAGAGATAAAGTAGATACTGTGTTCTCCAGGTTTAATGAAAAATGTCCGTTACTTTTGTAGTCATACTTTCATTTGATCTATTTATCAGGCTTTTTTGTGATGAAAAATCGGAGCACAGTGATTCATTAAAAAAGTCTATTCTCTGGCAGTATTCTTTCATAAATATCTGTTACAATTTAGAGTCCTTCTCTATTTAAAATAACTTTCCAGGGAAAAAAAATGTATGCTGGAATTGCTTTTGTACTGTTCATGTTACAGAATTTAGAATTACTTATTAAACAACTCAGGATGTTTTATTTTCTTTTTGCTTGTAATATTTCCCGTCTCTCAAAAGAGATTTCTATATTACAGTGAAATTAGCAGAATGTTTTTTCTTTTTTTCTGAAATGAAAAAAAGTACTCTAAAGCTATTTGAAGATAGGTACGGGCATTTAAAATTAATAAGTCTCTAGAAAGCAAATGTTATTGCTGTTTGAGGAATGAGCACTTGTGCACGCGATCATCTGTTAAAAAGAAGTAACATAAATATTAATTATTTATTGAGACTTATTATTGTATACAGTCATGTAAAAATTATTGCAGTTTTTTTAGGAACTTTTTACTGTTTTACTCTTTCACAGCAGAAAAAAATAAATACAGATTGACACTGTATGTTATTAATACTGAATAACATTCCAGCAAAGTAAAATGTTAGCAGTTACCTGTTTCTGGAGGTGAAAAAAAGGACTGCAAATATGTGAGATCTCAGCCTTTTAACTGAACTCCCAGGCACTCTATTTTCATCAGTTAATCTGTCCATTTTACACATGTCTTTATAAGTGATTTTAATTTATTAGCTTCTTAAAAATAATTTCAAAAAAAATTTTTCTTACAGTTACACTTGCATCACTCAAAGTCACAATGTTTATTTAATAATAACTACTGTCTGTTTTCACTTAGCTTATGATGAGGACACTTGCAACTATAATAGCTTAATTGCAAACATTTCAAAATAGCATTTTTTTCCCTTGGGAAACTTCAACTCTTCCCTTTTGGAGTGCAGTGCTAAACGACTTGTTTTGCTTAATCAGCATGGTTTAGGTGTTCATTTCTTCAGGATTCTTTTAAAATATAAGAGAGATGTAGGTCAGAAATTGAGAGACAATATGAATGTAGTTATATGAGATATTTCTATTTAACAATGCTTGCTCACTTCAACTTCAAAATGTTCCTGAACTGGTAGACAATAGACAGCCTGAATAATTTCCATAGATGGGAAATGTGTATTATGGTTGTGTTGAAAATTAACACATGAGAGTGTCGGCTTACACTAGTTTTGGTCTTTGTTTGTGGTGCTCTGTTCGGCTCTGAGGCCTTAGAGAGTGAACAGTCTTGGCTCTTCAGGGAAGCAAAGGCTGCGACCAAGAAGCTCAGACAGGAGTAAATTCTGGTCAAGACACCAGCCTGGTAACTTGGCCAACTGAGTCAGGAGGTCATGCTCCCCACTTGCTGCAGCTGAGCCATGTCAGGGTGCTGACACCAAGCAGATGGAAGAGATGAGGCTTGAGTGGGGTATGAAGCTTGTATGGGGAAAGAGAATGGAAATACATATAAAGGATTAACTTTAGCAAGATCAAACCATAAGATAAGAAAATAAATAAAAAGGATCAGGGAAATAACTTGGATTAAAAATAATGTATTTCAGTTATGATTCTTTTCCGTCTGCTTCAAACCATAACTTTTTCTTCTCCATCCATCATTGGATTTCATCTTTTCAGCCTTTAAGAGCTGTTCTTTGGTTGTTTTTCCTCAGGCTAGTTTGCAGTGCATAACATTGTCATTTGTTCTTGTCCAAAGTGTTCTTTCAAGCTTTCCTGCTGTCTAGACCCACTGATATGACTAGTCAAGCACTGTTTGCTTTGCAATTGACTGGGCAATAATAATCCAAATAGCATTTTAAAGGGTATGACTGATTTGAGCAGTTTTCTTGAACAGGAAAAAATTACTGAAAGATATTTAATGTACAAATAGCAGTGGAAATTAAATATCTGGTTTAGTTACTGTAGTCAGTGAAGTTCAAGGTACAATAAATTCTATACCAGCTCTATTTCACTGTAACACTTGGCATATATCTGGGAAATAGTTCATCGGTTTAGATGAAAATGAGCACCTTCCAGAAAAAGGAATAAAGGTGATCTGTTACTGAGGATCTGGATTTGTACTCCAGATTTCTCAATAGTATATCCTTAAAATGTTGGACATGCAATTTTCTCACTCTAGTTCTATATTCTTATTTTCTCACTCTTTTGTTCAGTGAAATTGTGTATTCCTTTAAGGAGGAACTTTTGCATGTTTTAGTAAGTTACATGTCTTGGCACAAGGAAGATCTGGTTGTTGTAATTTCTGGAGGTCTTACAAAGAAACAACAGGCATTGTAGTGACATCACTTGTCACTATGTCACTGAATCTTGCACATACATGTTTGGTATTAGACTTTGCAAATCAATAGCAGAAGTGTCATCTAATATGGCAGATGAACAAACACAATGTCTTCCAGAAGGAAAGTAGATGTAAAAGGTGTATGATGTGACCAATACAAATGATGATCAATTTATTAAAAATAAACTCAGTAGGTTAGTTAGGATTAAACTTAATTATAACCTGAAAGGGGCAGGGGGGGAGGGGTGAGGAGAAGGTGAGGAGGAGAAAGGCATTGCTGGCATTGGCAGGCTTATTTTTTTACCAGAACTTTTGTCTGCTCCACTTCAGTCCAGTCAGAACACAGTGATGGTGATGTTGTTTGAGGCCAGCGAGTCAGGCTACTCAAATATCTTTTCTCCCATAATAGCTGGAAGGCACAAGAAATCCTGTAGTGGCTAATTATGAAATTATCTGTCTCTAAGGAAAATTTCTTCTTAACTGCATGAGATGACTTATTCCCTGAAGGGAGAATGTTTTAAATTCCTCATATAATTGCACAAGGGAGCTTAGAAAGTGCTGAAAGAAATTCCTCTTTTAAAATAAGTGGATATAAGAAAATTATAAAATCCATTTTCAGCTGAACTATAGACACAAAATAACTAATATGGAAAGCAGACACAAGGTGGAAAAAAAAATCTTCTATTCCAGATTTTTAACTTTTATTTCAAAGGGTGCATGTGGATTGAATACTATCTAGTTCAGAAATCATTAATAAGACCAGATTTCATACTTACCACTGGGGAGAACAGGGAAAATCAAGACTGTCATTGCACAGTGTCTCCCAAACCTAGACCTGGACTAGCTAGGTCTAACCCACTATAGGAGTGCACCAGCAGAACAAAAGCCATTTTCAGATAATCTCAGACATGAGAGCTTGAAAAAAAAGTCACAAATTCCTTCTAGCTATAAAAACTCTATTAAGTTTGTAGGCAGTAATATAAGTTAATTGAGCATCGCTGTCTCAGACAGTATAAAAGCATAACCAGAGCTGAGTCAAGACCTTCCATGATTTTGAGTCTATCAGTTTGCATAGCACGGTCCACACCTTGAGGATGGACTGAAGTTGATAATTGGTCTAATTAATCACCTACTAAAATTGTTCTGTTATGACACAGGGGAGATGTATGCAGAGAGGGCCCAAGCCAGTGTTGACTGTGATCTTGAGTGGCCTTTGTTAACTTTAAAATAGGAAACCCTGCTTCGCTGATCAGTGTCAGTGAATCCTGAGAGAGGGTGAGTGTTGCCTTGTCACAGCAGTCACCAGGTAAAACTTTCCAGCTGCTTTCGCACTTGATGTTTCTTCTGTAATTTTTCTCCCCAGCCCCTTCCCATAAGACTACCTTAGGATACAGTGAGGAGTTAAGTGCTGCCCCAGTGCTGACCACATCAGTTTGGGGTGTTTAGCCAGGCTTTGGGCTGGCACCAAGAGCTGATCTTGTCTCAAAGCCATGGAAACATGACTCGTGAGCAGCGCTAGAGGATGTAGGATTCACAAGGTGGTGACAGAGCCAGTTACAGGTGGGAACACCAGGAGAGCTTGATCACTGCCTGCACTTGTCCATAGGAGTATTTAACCACTTTTGTTTGGCTTTCAGGGGCCTGGTGATTGCCTAGATTGTATTTTAAGAATTGAGTAGAACTTTCACACAGGGTAGAATGTTTCAACAGGCTGATGGAGGCATGAGGGATGTTGTTTGTCCCTGCTGGCCTACCTTAAACTGTTCTGTTATCATTCTGGTATCAAGTGCTATGACCAGACATCAGGAGCAACATAGGCACCATTGTGCCTTGCACAAGTAGGTGAGAATGATGTATGCCTTTGGATACAGGATCAGGAAATGGTCTATTAGTGACTGCAGCCAGGATATTTATGATATGAAGGAGGTTACAGTGTTTAAAGCAATGGAGTACATGTAAGAAAATCTGATTTGAAAAACAAACAAACAAACAAACAAACACCCACTTAAATGTCATATAGGTAGCTAGAACAGCTTTCACAATGTTTAAGTTATAACTATGATGAGAACAATTGAGCTTATAATGAAAAGGGTAAAAGTCTCTTCACTAGGTTTCAGCAGCTACAGGGCTATCAAAATGTTGCTTTTCTTTGCAAAATGTTAAGTTGGCACACATAAATTATTTAAGTAATTTCTGAAAGCCAAATATCTGCAAAGGTACTGAGGTTGCATATAAATTCTGAAACGCAGGGGATACTGCTGGAGACAGGTACAGCGCAATGGAGCATAAGAAATGCAAACTGAATTGCATAGCATACAAGCAGCATTAAAGAAATGTATCTCAGCTTCTAGTCAGTGAACCCAAACATGTTGTATATTATGCAGACTGCTTAGCAATTTGCATAATTATAAACTCCCCTCAAAACAGTAAACATTACTGCAGAATTCAGTAATACAAAAAACAGCATTAATATGTATTGCTGATTTGACTTGTTAATTTTTCCAGGGTCTTTAAAGACACCCAAGTTTTAGAATAAGCAGAATAGAGACTTTTCCAGTAACAAGTAGTCCATATTGGAAATAAATGGAGCATAAAAATAGAAACTTACAGTTTTAATACAGAACAGTTGTCTTGTTGACTCTTGAAGCTGTTTCTGGTAAAGTTTTATTTTACACTTTAGAGATATTCTTAAACTCCTCCGAAGAGTAATCCATTAAACCACAGACTGCCAATATGTGAGGGGGTTCAGAAAAGATTATCTTTATTGCTGTGGATAGCAGACAATATGATTGCATTAGGATACTCTGCTGTGCGGCTGTGGAGCAGAGGACCTGAATTAGCAACAGAATACTAATATTGATAGTACTTCATGGAAGACTGCAGAAGAGCTCTTTCCAGGGAGATTCAGGGATGAAATACAGAAGTTTAAATATGAAAATGAAAGAATTCTCAAGGAAACGGGAATAAAAAATTAATCCTTTTTTTAACAAAACAATAATAGAATACTGTATTGGGAACTTTTGTGAGATTTATGCCTGGTCCATATTTTGATGAAAGCCTGGTTTGGGGAGCAGTTAAAGAAATATATGCACTGGTGAAAACCATTGTCCCTTTTATCCTCAGGCAACTCTTGTAACAGCTTCAGGAAGATTTGTCGTGTTTTGTGGAAAGAAGGTGGAGAGTAAGTGACCCTACTTATGCAAAGACTGCAGAATAAATTCAATCCCAATGTTAGGTGCTAAGAAGTCTAACTGGGAGGCAGCCACAGGAAACACAGCTTTATAGTGGTGGTCTCAGAGCAATGTTTCTAAGAGTTTACCTACTGACTCTGGTTCACATACAGAAAGACTAAATAGGGAAGAAATAATGCAAAGATGGACTGCTTATAGAGTCTAAAAAAAGAGTTCAAAAGGATGCATGATATGTTAGTAATACTGGTGTGTCAGTACTCTGCATGTTCCTTTGCCTTCAGCTGTTTCATTGCAGGGTTATTATGTGAACTTTGAGAAAAGCAGTGATGTGTTTGCATTTACCTCTGTGAGCATTTTGAGTCATCCTTCACCATTCCCCATTCCAGAGGAATAATCTCCTTAATTCCAATCTTTTAGAAAAGCTTTTAGAAATTAAATACATAAAGCAAGCATCAAGCAAACAAAACAGAAACTCAGCTTCTATGCAAAAGAAATAATTACCCCAGCAGAGAAAACTACCTCAAATTTTTTCTAGCAATAAAATTGACATAACAATAAGTAATATGTAATCTTGCTTGCTTTCTACTCCTAGCAAACAGAAAAGCTGCTAGCTCAGGCGGAGCAGGATCCAGTTAATTTCCTATATCCTCAGGCCAATTAGACAAGTTGAAAAATCAATCTCTGTCAGTCATCTCCATGAGTATGGGCTATGTGTATTGGGAGTGGTTGTGATGGCTAATAGTAATTTGTTTCAGAAAGATAATAATGTTAATTTTGTCCATCTGTGCAAGAATATTGTCATTAAGATAAGATAAGGTTCATTTTAAATACTCTTTTTACAAAATTGTGAGAGACTCTAATCTCCTTCTCTTTATTTTTCTTATCTATTTGCAATCTTCCTATTAGTGTAACCAGTAATGAGGTTTACCTGAAAGTGGTCACTAACTGACTAAATCCTCAGTGACACTTTATTTATATGGTAATTTCAGGAGGATTAGGAAGGTATGGACTTGGAACACATACCAATATTTGAATTCTGTTGTATTTCTGAGGCTTAATTTGGACCGCTAGCTCACCTCCTTGTTCTTCCCACCTTTTGTGGGTAATGTTCTGTGCAAATCTTGTATAGATTTAAGCTTCTGAGCTATTGAGCACTAGTTAACACAAACAGTGAAGCTGTAGGGCAAGGGCTGCCAAACTTCCTGACCCTGAGAGCCATTTTCTAAATTATTTAATGTTGCTAATAGCCATATCCTTTTATAAGTCTCTCTGTCCCTTATATTTTACAGACCAAGACCTTATACCCCATTGTCCCTATGCCCATCACTGTTCAGAAACAAAGCTAATTTTGGTAGATTGCTGCTATTATAGTTTATAGTAGAGACATCTGGGTTCTACTGAAGAGTAAAGTTTTATTTGTTTATTAATAAGCATGCATATTTCTGGGTTTGTGCTGAACATCTTTTTCTTCCTGTTTCAGAGATGCACCAACATTTAGATAATGTTGTTCTGGGAATTGCCTGTTCCCATTTCCTCAACTTGTGCCAACCTCAGGTTCAGCAACGCTCTCCTGCCCTCCCACACCTCTGATTACAAACACCCTGAACTATTCTGCACTTGGGTAGATTTTTCTCCCATATGGTATTGCAGGTAGATCCCTCCAAGCAAATACCCAAATTACAAGTCATCTAATTCTAAATGGTCTCAGTTACTCTGTGAACATGTTTTTAGTAGTTTCTCCACCAATTACAAAACTGAAAATAATCCAACATTTATTTTTATTCTCAAGCTACAAGGGCTAACAAAGGAAGGTTAAATTTTGCAGGTACTGTACACGTGTAAGCAAAGAGAACAACCCTTATTATTGCAGAATGGCGCATATGCTATGTTTGCTCTTGGGAGGTACCACTTTTATTTCTGCCTTGAGTTCTGTGCAGCATGAGCCTGAACAAACCAATCAACATCATGTTTTCTCTACAGTTCTTGCTTTCAGTAAGTATTTTAATTATCTGAGTATACATCTTGATTGAGAGTGGGTTCAGTTGTTCAGAGGTGCAGACCTAGGCCTTCCTCTCTGTGTGCAGGTTGGGCTTGTGTGTGTCTATAGCATTCTCAGAAAAATTCTTTGGAAAAGTTGAAAGTCTTTGCTATGCACCAAGAGTCTCATTTTGAAATAAACTTTATTTGATGAGTAAACCCAAGGAAGTTGTTTTCAGTGGTTTAATAGAGCTTATGTGCCTGGATCAAACAATGTAAGTAAGAAACAATTAAAGAAAGCTGGGTGTTTTCTTTAGCATTCTCCAGGGTGCTGTCAACAAGCATATTTTGCTGCCTGCAATCTGTCTGTTACCAATTGTTACCTTTTACCACAGGTATTCTTTTATTTCCCTGCCCATTGTTTTAGTTACTTCATGAATAAAGATAATTTAATTCCCCTCAATCTTAGAGCTACTGCATTTTTAAGTAATTGCAGCTGATATGGGACTATCAGAACTTAGCATATTATAATATGTATTAGCTGCTCCAGCCAGCTCTTGTAAACAACTTCTTTTAGTAATATTTCATTTCTATGCAGCTGGAGGTTTGCCTGAGCATGCAGCGTACATATTTTAGCCTGTAATAGTTAAAAGTACATTTGAAAAGCAGAAATTCAGGAAGTTAATACTTGCATATACTGGCAAGTGATAATGTTCCTGTCACACTGCAACAATTTTACAGCCTCTTATTTTAAAATAATTTGTGGATTTGAATCTTGCAGGGAACTTGTAAATAGTCTGTTCTGGATTGGACAGCAGACTGACAGTGCTTACTTAAGAGGTGTTTGGGGAGCAAGCAAGGATGGAATCTTTCTCCCAGGCCATCCTCCCTGTGCTCCATTCCTCTGCCTCCCCTCCTCCCCCTCTGCACCCTGAAACTTCATTAGCATCCTTTGGAAGCTGATACATTGCTACCCCCAGAACTGGCCTTTCCATACCAGGCGTATAGTTTGCTGTTCGTGAAGTTAAATGGGGGTGGGTGGGTGCTCTTTATTATTACTTTTTACTAACTCGTTATATTACTTTTACCAAAAGACTGCTCAGGTAGTTCTACTTGGAATTGCTTATAAAACCAACCAGCACAGTGAGTAGAGAGATAATACAGTGATTTTCTACCTTGTCTGGAATTTAATTAGACAGAGAGAGGTTTGTGGAGCTCTGAGATTTTCTGAGCAGCGTGGTCAGTAGAGTGTGAGCATCTCCGTGTGTGTGTGTGTGTGTGTGTGTGTGTGTGTGTGTGTGTGTGTGTATGCTTTCAGGCCAAACTCCCCTCTGATTTCAGTCTAGTCAGATTTTTTTTTTTCTGGTTATAAAAAAGGGAGTTGGCAAGTTTTGCAAATATGAAGGCCAAATATCCTATTAGGTACACACACCTTGCCTCCCTTAATTTGCTTATTGGCACATTGAGTACGCTTCTATTAAAGCATCTGGGGACATGAATTACTGCTTTCAACCACCTTTGGGGAACAGCCATAGTACTCATAGCTGGAAATTTGACCTTAAATAGTTCTTAAAGTATGTAAATCATATAGATATAGAAGCTGTAGGTGTTCTTATTGTAACATAGATTTAATTATTTTACTTACCATTGTTCATATGTTCTTTGTTCTAACATGGTGTCTTGTCAGAAGCTCTCAATCATTTACAAGCATTAATTAAACTGTTAACCTCCTGTAAGGTTGGTGGAGTTTTGTTTAGTAGAAAAATTAATGAAAGCAGGAAAAAATTTAACATGACATCCTATCAAATGTAAGCTTATTCATGTTGAAAGGTTCAGGTGCTGCACATGCTTCAAAATTGTTCCTCATCAGTGTCTTTTTGAGCTGTATCTTTTCTCCATTCCTGTGTCAGACCTGATCAGGACAGAAACTGGTACAAGAAGGTCTTCCCTGCAGTGTCTCTTTTTCATTCTCCCTCTGTGTTACATCTACTGTTGTTGACTGTCAGCTGGCATGGGCACCATTTTCCCCAGACCTCAAAAAAAGTGTAGGTGATGTGACAGCTATGTTATTCCCACCAGTGGCATAAGAGTGCAAGGAAATTAAGTAAGTTGATGTAGACACACAAAAGTGAGAATACAAGAAAAGCGATGCTATTGACTAAGTAGAAAGTGCTATGAAAGTAAAACGGCTTGGGAAAAGATGCATGTTTTCCCTCTCTTGTCTCTTTGTACTATGATAATCTCAGGAGGCACAAAATCTGTAAACAGAAATTGCCTGTTTTGACTATATTTATGAGGAAAAGCAGTATTGTAGCAGTAGTCTAGTCCTGATCTTCTGTCAGTGTTTGTTGTCTGCATGTTATTAAGAGTGACCAAAGCAGGAAAAATGGTCAGTTTAATAAAGTATTTAAGAAGTTTTTGGTAGTGTAATATGACCCTGAGGATTGTTGGAAGAATTTGCTTTACTGGAAGAACATCCTTTACATCTTGAGATTGATAGACTATACTGTTTCCTGAGCTGTGGTTTTGTGTGCCTCCAAGAATAAAATATCAAACAGCTAAAGTTCTTTCATGGTACATTTTATTTTCTTTGCTACTTTGGTTAACAGCAACTCATGTCCTTTCCTGATAATGGGAGGAAAAAACTTTTTTGACTCTCTACTGTCTTAAGAGAATGTAAGTATTGGAGTTGCTGTGGTTTGTACACAAGGGCTTCAAACAAGATGGGTTGAAAATGGTGACTGTGTTACCCCTGTTGTTATTTTACTGTTTCCAACATAGTGAAGTAGTAAACAAGAGGAAAGACAAGAGAAATTCTTACAAAGATAGCTTGTCAGAGGAGGAGAAAAAGTACTATTCAAGAATTATTCTCTCTGGCATTTTTTCGGTCTTTATAAGTAAGTGTCCACTGAGAAAGTTGTGGGGTTTAGCATTTCATATGTCTAATAAAAGTAATTAAATAAGAGTTTCCTGTAAAAGCACTTTAAAACTATCTCTCTGGAGTTAGATTTTTTTTTCTTACATTGTGATTCACAGTTATAAGTTCAATAAAAAATTAGCTCAGTGAAATCAGAATGAGTTTTTTGCAGTTATCCTTGATAAGTGAATGTAAGTAAGTCTTGTTACTGCAGTTTTAGAGGTTTCTAACCTCAGCTCTGGGTCACTGTCATGTAGAGGAATAAAAAATTCATAGAGTGTGTCCTCATTGGAGCTGAGCTGTGAACCAGTGCCCTGAGGAGCTAGAGGTGTGTGCACAGGCACACGTTTGGTGTTAAGGAGTGGTAACCTCTGGCAGAGGTGCTGGGCAGAGAGCTCAGGGACATGACCTGCTGAATTGCTACTGCAGGATTTGCCTGTTGTTGTCAATCAGTCCTGAGCTAGGAAATGCAAGCAGAATTATCAAAAGTACCTATGTGATTTGGGATTTTGTTTCTCTACGAAACCAATGGCACAGGCTCATAAGAGGATCCCGATATGCCTTTGCTGGCAGACTTTGCTCCAGCTACTCAACACAAGACCCATCTGAGGCAGAGGCTGTACTGTAGCCAGGTTAGCAGGCATTGAAGCCAGACCATTATATCTTGTGTCTCAAAGGGGCTCATTAGCTTGGGCTCAGCACTTTTAACCACAGATACACAGCTTTCTGCTTTGAGTTGATTCACATATAGTGAGCTCAAAATATGGGTTGAGTGAACTTATATCTGCAGAGAAAATAATTAGACAAACCACAGAGTCACACTGGCATATGTGATGGTGTTTGTCTTTGAGATTGATGCTCTGATGACTTCAGTAAGAGCAAGTATACATTTGAAATTATAATCTTGTACATGGAATATTTTGAACTGAAAATAAGTTACCAAATTAATGGGAAAAGTTGCCATAATCCTAATTGTCTGATAATTCACTGCTGCTATCTATACAACAAAAAATTAATTCTAAAAGTGAGAGACTATTTCCAGAGTATTTCTTTGTATCTTCTAGTATTTAGAGTACTTAAATCACACTAGAGAGCTAAAAGAACAAGCTAGTGTTTCTTGGCTTATTAACCAGAAAACTGTTCCCAAAATATTGATTGTTTGAGACCATAGTAATAAGATCCCAACTAGGAAAGCTTAGACTCAAACTTTTCTAGTGTCTTTTTACAGCTTTATAAATCCCTTCTCCAGCAATACTGGCAAGGAGGAGAATGCTGCTTAGAAGCTTCACATTGTCATTATTTTTTTCACTGTTCATTGTCCTATTTTTTCTGAGGGCTTAACCATGAGCAATACACTGAGAAATATTTATTTTCTAAAGGAAAAAGAAAGTTTAAACTTTCATTCAGTGTTTGGCAGTGGGGTTCAAGGGAAAATCAGCTGCAGATTTTATTTTCAGTGATTGTTTCCAACAAACTGCTCCTTATAGATCTGATTTTTTTTTTTCAGATTTACTTACTTGCTCTTCTCTGGGCTGATAAAAAACCTCTGCATTTACTTTATCTAAATTATAAAACATTGGTTTCAAGGGAGAAGAAAACTTTGCAACAAAAGATATCAGTAATGCTCTTTTCATTACTGATTTCTTATGACAAAGACCAAGAAGTGAGAGAGAACCTGTACATCCATTTAGATTATTAATTACTCTCCATAAAATTACCTTCACATTTGACAGCTTGTTTCAGCTACAACTGTGAAACTCTGCAGGTTTTAATCACTGTTTCAAGCAGTTGGATCAGAATAGAAAGGAAAGTTTCTCTCCTGTAAAAAGTTTTCCATTTCCAGTCTTATTGTGTGTCTTCATTATAAGCAAAGAAAAGTTTTTAAATGCTGAAAGTCCATTTTACAGACACTGAAACATAAATTTCTTCTCCTTTACAAAAATGAACTTTATAGCACTGCATGTATTTGGAACTGATTATCTAAAAATGGACAAAATTAACTTTCAGAATTTCTTAAACCTGTTGCCATCTGATATCCATTTTAGTGATGATTTTTCAACCTCAATTTTCATGGCATAGAGACTTCACACAGTGTGGAGTTGACTGTGAAGACAGACCTCGCTTTAAGTCCAAGTCTCTGGCTGACAATCTGAAAGGTGTGCTTGGCTGCTGTCTTGGTCAAGCCATAAGGCTCTTGGGAAAGACAGTGCAGAAAGATTTGGGGGTGGGGATGATGTCTGGTTGCTGGACAGAAGGTAGTTCCCAGTGTCTTCTCCATGTCTACTACTGTATAACCATCAAAAAGGACTAATCTTGAGAGCAGCTGATTTCTGACTTGGGCAGATCTCTGTGAGCGGTTCTTCCAAAGAAGACATAGAGGCTTTTGGTTTGGAAATAGAATGTATGGTCACATCTCAAATGTGTGGATGCATGTTCTTGTTTTCATAGTCTAGAAGAGAAAAATGATCAAAGCGTAGTTAAAAATAGTGTGAGAGATTGTACGTGTGTGCACCAACATGTACCAACACACTTGCCGCTTTTTCCTTATGGAAGGTCTGAGAAGGACCTGAATTCTAAGGGAGTTCAGTTTTGATTTGCAATATGCATTTTTTATTATTATTATTTATTTTTTATTTTCTGGCAAGAGTAAGCTTGCAAGAGTATTTTAGTATTTTCTGGCAAGTGTAAGCTGTGGGTTAGCCACAGACTTGCATTTAGTATTACTTAATGCATTTCCTCTGTGGACAGGGTGGAGTTAGCAGTTTCCCCATGGTCTCCCATGACACGCTAAGACTGATAAGCCCTTTGGCATTACTTCAAGGCTGGTGTTATAGTCTTAATATTTATTCAAGGTCTAGTGATTGAATTGAATATGGCTTAACAGTCAACATAATGGAGTGATCAGGAAAATAATTAAAATGAAAAGTTCCTCTTTTATTCCCAATCTGATATTTGTATGATCCTTCATCCACCAGATCCTGTTGTAGTCCTTTCGTAATGCTCACCACCGTTTTTTCCTTATTTTCTATCTTGACCTGAGCATTTCCAATTTTGCAGCTAGTTCCCCATGCCTAATTTTCAAAACCTTCCAGAGCCTTTATGAGTGTAGAGTGTTCCAGTTCATCTGCTCTGCCAGGCTGCTTTGTAACTTGGTACTTTGTAAATCACTTTGGAATGCCTTGTACATAAAAACACTATCTGAAAGAAAACTTTATTCACTGTCTTGTTCAAATGAATTACCACAGCAAGCAACTTCTGCCACCACCCTCTGTAACAGTTTTTGTGCTAACTCTTTAAGAATTTCTTTTGTCTTTTTCATCATAAGTTGATGAAGGATAAAGAGACTATGCAAGCCTGTAAATTGTATACTATGTCAAGACGTCCTCGTTTAAAATATCTGACTAGGTAGAACTTGGAAAATTATTATTTAATGTATTCAGAATGGTGGTTTTGAAAAAAATCGATACTGTAAAATATTTTTAAACTATCATAGATAGTTTAATTGTAAATAAATATATTGCTGTCAGAAAAAAGTAATATAATGATGCTGGCCACTAAAACCACAAATAGTTGGGAAGCCCTGAAGCATACTAAAAAAAATCTATAGTTAGCCTAGTCCCTCATAGTGCTCTTGTTATTCTATTTTGAGAAATAATTCTGTTTGCAGAAAGTGATGATGGATACAGGATTTTAGAGAAATACTAAATGTACTTTAACCATTACTTGACAGTGAAGAGATGTTTAGCTCAATATGGAGCAGAACAGCTCAAGTCTTTGTGAGAAACACCCAGGGCATGTCCCCTGGGTTAGAGGAAAGGAATGAGGTTGTCATGTTAAGGTGAGGAAAGCAATTAAAAGGAAAAGAAAGTATTTAAAAGCTACAGGCAAAGCTTGACTTAACAAAAGGTTACACAGAAAGTAAGTTCAGGACTATCGTAGGCAGTATAAGTGGTAGAACATAACCTAAAAGGGAAGAAAGACAAGGTCGCAAAGAACTTCAGGTAAGGCTACAGACTCTTTCTTACCATTATACATTCTGTTTCCTGGAATGTTTTGCAGTCCTGAAGTCAGATACGCAGTACTTCAGTAATGCATATAAGGGCTATGCAGTAATGAGGACGAGGTAAAACAGATGTGAAGTTCTCTGCAAGGTTTCTCTTCTGAAATTAGGAAAATATACAATCTAGTCTGTCCTTCATGGCTCATTGCCTTGGTTGTCTAGTTGAGTAGCATTATGTTTAGCACAGAAATTTTAATGACCCATAGTTCTAATTTATAAGCAAGAAATTAGTTTTTTTAAAAGGCTGTCAGCAGAGCACTCTTTAGATTTGCCTGTCTAGACCTTCTGTGAGTCAAATCATGGTGGTATATTCTGATATAACTTGTCACTATTTATTTGTTTGTGCAGTAGTAACGCAATGCCCAGAATTATTACCCTTATAAACAAGAGTGCAGAAATGCTTGTATTCTTTTTTTGGCTGATGTGAAATCTGTCCTTTGGTTGTGTGTGTGCCATGTGTGTTCTCCAAGAGGAAAAAAGACAACTTCTGAAATGCTCATTGACCCAGTACTTGATGTGTAAATTGGGAATAGGAAGTTCTACTGCAGTGAAAAATTAATTTGTGCAATTATTATTATTTCAACGAACTCCTGTTCTTGCTCATAATGATGAGTAGCCAGAATCCATTCTATGCCACCATATTGCCTTTTGATTAATTGCTTTTAGTCTTACTATTGTAAACAGTATTAATGCCTCATGATACCATAATTGTGTTTACTGCACAATGGAACAGCTGCTATACAAAACTTAACCCCAATATCTGCATTTTGTATTGAATCTCTCTCGTTGGGCTTTGAGGTGTGTTTGTTTTTTTTTTTTTGGTTGGGGTTTTGGGAGGTCTTGGGGGGGTTTTTTTTGTTTGGTTTTTTGCTGGAATCGACTTTTAAACAGCAATCTTGTAACAAAAAAGAATAGGCTTTGGTACTTGTTATTTCATTCACCTAAAGAACACATTTTACAATTTTATAATGATGGTAATGATTTCTAACGAGTTGTGGGGCTTGGCTTTTTTCCTGGAACTGCATAAATTTGGGGGATATTTTTAAAACACTCGATCCCTATGCTATCCTTGAAGAGAAACTTTTAAGATAGTAACAAGTTTCTCCTTGCCTGATGGAACATATGAAGGATTAAAACAAAGACGTTGGTACAGGTAGAAAATACACATTTATGCAAGCCACATCCTCCTCGCTTTGAACACAAATGTATGAGTCTCAGACTATAACAGAAGTGAGTTCTGAAATGTAGTTAAATTGTACTAACTCTAAAATGAAAAATTTCTCTTTTTCTTTTTTTGTGTTGCTTTATCTACTTCTTTTAACTAATCTCTCTGGTTAGTTAAAAACGAAAGAAGAAATAGAAAATCCTGATTTTAGACTTGCAAAGGAAGGGAGAAAAGTGGAATACCTATTCCCCCCAGGTCCTATTGTTTAATGGTTTAGCTCCTCTTCAGTACTCTCGGTGCTTAATCTTGTAACAGTTTCACTGGGCTAGTCCTTGGCCAGTAGCCAACACAGCCATTCAGCCACTCCCCCCCACCCCCAGGGGATAGGGGAGAGGGTTGGGGGGCAAGGATAAGGAGGCTGGTAGGTTGAGATAAGAACAGTTTAATAATAGAAATAAAAGAAAACTTTAAAAAGCCCTAATATTAAAATAGTAGTGATAATGATAACAGTAATAAAATATACCTATGAATGATACACAGTGCAACTGCTCACCACCTGCTGACTAAGCCCAGCTTGTTCCCAGATAACAATCCCAGAGGAGCGACAGTCCTGAACCGAAACCACAATCCTGGCAGAGAGAGAGCCCAAGCAAAAGCCAGAGAGAATCACCCCACTTTCCAGTCAGCCCCGGATAATATACTAAACATGACAGGATATGATATGGAATATCTCATTGGCACATCCAAATGCCAGTTCTGGGTTTGGCTATTTACTGCACTTCTCCCTCCCAGTCCTAATGGAGCTGTGAACAGCCAAACACAGTGGCCTTGAGCTCCAGCAGCAACTAATAACATTAGTACTTTTATCAATGTTCTTCTCATAACGTCTTACACTGAAACCAAAAGACAGCTATTCTAACTACTAAGAAGAAAATTAACTCTATCCTAGCAAAACCAGGACAACCTACATTTAGCAAGTCACGTGTCTGTCTTTGAAAGTTATTTATGTTGTAAAGACAACATCTTAGATTTAGTGTTGTCTTTGATATCTACATTGATACTTGAAACTGTAGTCATTCCCTGATATCTAGATGCAACTTTCATTAATGTGTATATATTATGAACAAGAGTTTCCTTCTGTAAGATGAAGAAAGAGGGATATTTCTAGAGTTTTAAAGAAATTCCAACTTGTGCATCCACAAGTTATTATACATTTCAGTGTTCAACACTTGCTTAGAGACTTATTTTTCTAAGCTTTTTTATAAAGAAATTACGACTGAAATCTAGAATGTTGCCTTAAGGGGAAATGTGATTTGATTTCCTGTATTAAGGATGGAGAAGAGAGCTCTTCTTCTAGGCTTCTATATTTCTTGGGTTTGCTAGAATGCTCATTACTTGTCTAGAAAATAATTAATAGTGATTGTCCTTTATTGAGCTAACTGATGCTGTATTAAAGCAGCCCCCTCCCCCAAAACACATTTATAACCCTGTGGTGGGTTGACCCTGGCTAGAGGC
>NW_010319795.1:0-237 GCF_000700745.2 Antrostomus carolinensis
CCTCTCCTCTCCTCCCCTCTCCTCTCCTTCTTCTTTTTCATTTTCCGCTCGCGCCGTGGCCATGCGGGTTCCTTTGCTGACACCTCGCGGCAGAGCCCCGCGCCGCTCCGCGCCGCCCCGCGCTCCGCGCTGTGTCCCGTTGCCGTCTGTAGCAACTGCTGGGAACGGGAAGGGGGGCAAAGGGGCGTTGGACCTCTGTGGAGCCCCTGCCCGGCCCGCAGGGAAGGGGCCGGCTGG
>NW_010319795.1:265-12451 GCF_000700745.2 Antrostomus carolinensis
GGCTGAGGCATGCACAGGAGCATAGCCCATTGTTTTACTAAGTGTGAGCCTTCTTCTAGGGTCTGAGAAAATAACAGTTGAATACTTTGCGGGGAACAAACCCCACAAACAGTCTGAGACACAAAGACCCCTCTTCAAAGGGGCGTGGCGAAGCCTCGGCATCCTTTGTACGATGTTCTTGGTCGAAAAACCATTGAGGAGACACTCGTTCTTTAACCACTCGGCTCAGTATTAGGCAACGTGTGTTGTACAAGAACAATTTTAATTTTTGGTTGGTAAGATTGCTTTGTGTTGCCTTTTTTACGGTGCAATTTATTTTTTTTTTTTAAATTTTCCAATGCATTATTGAGAGGAACTAAAGAAGAAAAGTCATCACATAACATTCATAAGCTAGGATCAGTATTGGAGTTTTGGCGTACAAAACGTTTAGTGTATTCCAACAGTCCTTTTAAAACTGGAAGAATAAAAAAACCCTCTACTAGGTAATGACATTAAAACAGGACGTACGGCATTTTTTCCACGGTAAGTAATCTCTGAAATCTGCATTCATTGGTCTCTTTCTGGCCTGAGAGAGCACTTACACATATACTTCGTTTGACTTCAATAGGATTTAAGCGGGTGCTTAACACTAAGGAAGTAGTCACTACTGGATCGGAAATGAAACAAATCTTGGCATGGGCTTAAATTTTTTATTCCAATGGTAATCAGCTCAAATGGCAGCAAAGTCTCCAACTTCATAGTAAAAACTTCCATACCACACCAGGTTGATACATCAGTATTTTACCAGCACCTACTCATAAGATGCAGATCTAGAATATAACTGCAGCAGAATACTACCTTTGACCGGGAAAGCTGGCATTTGCAGTGAGATGTAGCTGGAACTAGCCCTTATAAACTGTTCAGCTGCAACCTGGAAGCAAATAAGAGCACCCGTTCACGCAGATTCTGCCAACCTAAAATTACACCGGCAGTTGCTGTAGTTCCCAAGTGATTTTAGAAAAAATAACTTCCTTCTCTCCAGCACATAAGGCTTAACTTTCAAAACTACCTAAGTAAATTGAAACTCTTGTAGCTGTAAGTGGGTTCATCTGTGGGGATTCTCATTGCGTGTGGTAAGGTTACTCTTGCTGGAGGAAGCAGTGTGGAGGTAAGGTGGAAGGCAGAGTGTTTTATGACAGTACAGAGTCGTACCACACACACAGCACAAACCTACTGGGTGTCAGGCTTATTTTCTTCAAATTTGGTGGACCTCTGTTTTTTTAATACCTGTGGGTGTTCAGTACATGAAATAAATGTTCAGCCTTTAAAGCTTCTTCTCTCTAGGCACAACAGAATACTGAAATCTTCCATATAAATGTGCATGCTGAAGCAGTATTTTGTCTTCAGCTATTTGGGTCTCTCTCTTCTAAATAACTTGGTGCTTTCTCAGAGAGAGAAAGATGATCCATAGTGAAGATAAAGGATGGTTTTGTTGTGGAAGGTACCTGCTTTTGTTCCAAGTCTAATATATGTTTTTCACACCTGCATCTGTTTTTTTGTTTTCTGAACTGCAAGCACAATAACCTTTTGAAAGTCTTTAGGATATAAGACAATCTGGAGTTACAGATGTAGGAGCTGCAAGTGAATAGTTTTCTGTGTATGTCTGGCACTGTTAGTGGTAAATTGCTGAGAGAAAGACTCTGTGCCCTATAAAAGCAGGTGGTAGGATAAAACAAGCAGAGGACCTTCAATCTTTAAATTTGCATTAGTTTTCTTTCTTTTTAATGAGCAATGTCATAAATGCTGTCTCATCTCAATGAAAATTGAGCTGAACCAAGTATTAGTAAATTGGCAGGCAGGTAATCTACACAGTCAAGAGCCAAAAATGCTGTGTTTGTTTGTTTGTTTGTTTGTTTTTAAGTCTGTTTCTTAAGATTAACTGCACTGAACTTCAGAACCATTTGTCTTAGGTATGTGAGGAAAAATTCAAATCAGGAATTGGAAAGCTCTATTTTGCTCTGAAATGCTCTGTATTGCTCTAAAAATATCACAAGCTATTGTATCTTCTTTGCACCCCTTAAAATCTTCTGAGATGCCTACAATATTAAGTTACAATATAGCACAGCTTTCAATATAATATAATGTGAGAGGGCTTTTTATTTGGTCCATTTAAAAATAAAACAATGAGAAAGGAAAGGGGAAACCTTCTGATTTGTTAAGTTTAAACTGAGGATAAAGAGACAGCCGTGACATTAAATCAGGCTTTGTCCCTGGTTGAAATGTGACACAGAAAGAGGTCTGTACTTAAAACAAGAATAAATCCTGAAAAAGACATTTAGAATTGAATGAGCTGATACAGCAGCAGCTCTGGCTTTGTGCATATGAGTAAAAATATAAAACATTAGAAGTAATTAGGCCTGACATTTAAGACTACATAAAGCTCAAAGCTAGAGAAGAATGGGCTCTCCTAGCAAATGGAGTAAAGATACTGTTTGCAGCCTGGATGCCAGTGCACTAAACTGGCAAGCTGTCAAATCACCAGGCAGTAGAAAACAAATGAGTAAAACATAGAGTTTATAGCAGTAATGTTGTGTGGAAATGAACGGTGCAATATATAACAGACTGCCAACAGAGAGAAGAATTCACTAAGAAGCTAAATGCATGTCTGACCTTGAAGTAAGAAATCAACTTCCTTGAGGTTTTTTGACAAAGAAAAATAAAGGTATGTGATGGTAGGATCTATATAGTGACAACCATTAAACTTTACCTCACTGACTGCTTTTAACTATATGTGCCTTGGTCAGGTACTTTCCACAGGTGTTCATACACCTGGGACAAACAAGGAGTCAGTGACCTTGTTTTCACAGGGCAACTCTACTACCAAAAAAACCTGCTTCCATTCTGAGTGAGATCTCCTTCCATCAGGATAGGTTATTTCCTGCTCCCCTCAGTTGAGACACAACCGTCATGATGATGGGCCAGCTAGAAGCTGCCTTTCCTCACAGGAAGTGCCTGGCCTTCCTCGCTCTGCATGCTGACAATGGGGAGCTACCAGCAACTTCTCCATTTGTTTGATGCCTGTAGCACTTCTCAAAGGCTCAGTCACTTATACCTCTGGCTCAAGGCATGCTGTCCACTGCATTTTCATCTTTGTTCAGTGTTTTTTCCTGTTAGGAATGACTCCATGGCCTATTCAGTCACATAACTGGTTTGCCCAGTCACAGCACTGGGGGCAAGCTTCCCCTTCACTGCTACCCAGAACAAGTGTCTGGGCTTCCCAGATTACAGTGCATTTTCCAGTGAAATCTGGTGATACATGCATACACATATGTAGACGATACATACTTGAGTATGTGTGTGTATACACACTTGAAAAAAAACATTGGCCCTGTGAAGCTGTTACCTCCTAAAGTACAGGTGATGTGGTTTTTCCAGTGTCCAAAGCAGAAAATCTCCAATGTCAAGAAAATTTTGCTTAAGAAGCTCTGTCCTGATTTCAGCTGGGAAGGAGCTGATTTTCTTAGTAGCTAGAATAGTGCTGTGTTTTGGTTTCAATACGGGATTTGGTATGAGAAGGATGTTGATAATATACTAATGTTTTTAGTTACTGCTAAGGAATCAAGGGCTTTCCAACTTCCTATGTTTTGGTAGTGTGCAAGTACAGAAGAAACTGTGGTCACAGTAAGATTAACAGACCCAAACTGGCAGTTGGATATGCCAAGAGGATATTGCATATTATATAATCTCATGTTCAGTATATAAATGAGGGTTAGCTGGAAAACTATATCTCTTCTGGGACTGCACTTTCAGTTTTGCGATTTTCACTCCTCTGGGATCACTAGCGGTGGGTGGTGAGCAATTGTACTGTGCATCACTCATTTGTATATTATATTCTTATAATTATCATTATTATTGCCATTAAGTTTTATTTTATTCCAGTTACTAAATCCTTCTTACCTCATCTATGAGTCTGCTTACCTTTACCCCTCCAGTTCTATCCCCTATTCCTTGGGGAGATGGAGGAGAATGAGCAAGTGGCTGTGTTGTGTTTGGCTGCTCGCCACATTAAACTATGATAAACTCCTAAGCAATAATTAGAGTACACTAAGACAGACAAGACCCAGAGCACAGTACTTGTGAAACAGATGGCATTAGTCCCTTGTTAGGCATTGCTAACTGCTGCTGCTCCTTCTTTGAGGAAGGCTGGTGGTCAAGCTGCAAGGGAAGGCAACTATGCTGCCAACTGGAGACTATTGCATGACTTCAGTGTCCTTGTTATCACTGTGCTGCACATCCCTTTCCACTGGTAAGCCCACTTGGGAAAACAGATGTGAAGAAATGGTCTTTTGAGATGTTGTGCTGTGTAACTCATTGTCAGTTGGAAACAAATCCATGGATTATGCAGAGGTCTGTGAAGCTGCATTTTCCATGCAGCTGCGAGTCAGGGCTGCCCAGAACACAGTGGGGTGCAGGCACCCTGCCTGTTGGATGGTCAGCTCAGACAAGGAGCTGGGCAGCTGGGTGCTGCAGCAGCTTTGCAGGCTCTACCAGCTGCCTGGCGAGCAGGCCAGCCCTGCAGCTGCTGGCCAGGGGCTGCTGCCCCTGGGGCGAACCAGGCAGGCAGCACTGGCATCTCTGCCTGCTCTTGCTGAAACTTCCAGTGGGATCAGCTCACTCCAGAGAGATGGCATCCTGTCTCTGAAAAAACTGAAAAGCTCCCTTCACTTTCTCAGCTGCAAATGTTTTTACATGTTGTGAGTGGAGACTGAATCCTTGTTGAAAATAAAACTTCTTTTTGCTGTTTGTGATAGTTTCACTGGGCTTACCCTTGGCCAGCAGCCAACACAGCCATTCACCCACTTCCCCCACACACTCAGGGGACAGGGGAGAGGACTGGGGCAAGGATTAGGAGGCTTGTAGGTTGAGATAAGAACACTACTGAAGAATAAGCTGTTACTGATCCTATCAGCAGAATCCATTTGAGGAAGCTGCTGATCAATGAGATGATGAGGAAGGCATTCATTATTAAGTTAAACAAACTAAAAAGAGCTAAATTCAGTCCTTAATAGCACAGTGGCATATGAAACTTAATTGACAAAGTCCAGGAAGATTTCCCTGCCTGCTTTCTGTTTCTCCCCTCTATTAGGAACTATGCTTCTAGCTATGCCTTTAAAACTTCACAGAATCATTAAGGTAGTAAAAGACCTCTAAGATCATCCAGTCCAACCATCAACTCATCACCACCATGCCTGCTAAACCATATCCCTAAGTGCTGCATCTACATGTTCCAATGTCTGACCACGCTTTTGGAGAATAAATTTTTCCTAACATCCAACCTGAACTCCTCTGGCGCAACTTGATAATGACTTGAGGCATGTGTTGAGGATTCCTCCTAATGAATCAGAATAATGTTCTTCTTATAAAAGTGTTCAATGGTTTAAGAGTTTACTTTTCCTTTCATACGTGATGTTCAGAGAGGATGTTAGGATGCCCAGGAAGTTGTTCCTCATTACTTCAGCAGACCTGTTGTTAGATAAATCATCCTTTTACAGTATAGTTACAGGATTCTTCTCAATTTTCTTTTCTGACACAAAGTTAGCTTCACTTTCACTTATCCATCCTGGTTATATCTCAATATGCCAACAGTGTATTTGGTTATCCACTCGAGTTGAAGTTTACAGACCCAGCTACATCCACAGCTTGCTTCTAGCACAAGCCAGTTTGCGTTCATGCTGCACAGTCAGTATGCAATTTTGACAAGCACACTAAAGCCTCAAAATCAGTCAGCATATTTTTGTGGCTTCCTCTGACACATCTTTTCAGTGCACTACCTTCACACCACAGGGAACTCAATATTCTCTAGAGACTGGCTTGCTACATTGAACTACCTCAGCCTGTGTCTTTCCAGCTGCAGGTAAGATGCACCAGCAGCTAAAACAGAGAGCCAGTTGAAGTTTATTTACAGCTTTGTATTAGGGCCAGAGACCTCAGAAAATGGCCATTATGCCTTTAAGGAAACAGACTCCAAAATAAATGAGTAAAGGCTGACAAAATACATAGCTCAAATACTGTGTTCAGCTTTGGGCCCCTCAGTAAAGGAAAGACATTGAGGTGCTGGAGCATGTGCAGAGCAGGGCAACGAAGCTGATGAAGGGTCTGGAGCACAGGTCTCATGAAGAGTGGCTGAGGGAACTGGGGATGTTCAGCCTAGAGAAGAGGAGGCTGAGGGGAGATCTCATTACTCTCTACAACTACCTGAAAGGAGGTTGTAGTGAGGTGGGGGTCGGTCTCTTCTCCCAAGTAGCAAGTGATAGGACGAGAGGAAATGGCTTCAAGTTGCACTAGGGGAAGTTTAAATTGGATATTAGGAAAAATTTTGTCACTGAAAGAGTTGTCAGGCATCAGAATAGGTGTTGTGTGAAAAGGATGGTAAAGCAGTTTAGCAGGAAATAAACCCTCTTGCATTCCAACTCACCCTCAGATAACTGGAGGAGATGAAGGTGATTGGCTTAAAACCTGAGTGATGCCCAATAGAGCACTATTGGTCTGACAACTGTGGATGCAGCATATCAATTGATCGCTATCAGTCCAACAGCTGCGGATGCACCTAATAGTGCGCTGCACTCCCGTGCCCACCATTTATGGACCTACACAGCTAAACCTGCAGAATTTAGCAGCGTCTCGCTGAGCATGGGTCAGTTGGGATGGCTGATTACAGACAGACACAGTTCAACGAGACACCACAAGTCTGAGCATGTTGGTGTCAGATCCACTCAATAGCGTCCCGCACCCGTCGGCCAGTCACAACCTATGGGCTCTCACAGCCTTGTCAGGCAGCGGCCCAGCAAGAAATTGCGCAGCAACTCTGTAAGCAAATGAAAGCACCTTTAATAGAGCAACAGGATTAATACAGATTCATATGGATTGCTGGTGACAAACCACATGTCTGCAGAAATAAATGCTTATAATAAGGTTACAAATTACTAAAACTATTAATTGCAGCAGGATGTTAGATTATTACAAACACTGAATTAGTAAAGGATTTCTCTGGAATTTTCTAAGTGTCCAAGAGAGGAGTTCTTGGCTGAGTCCAAGTCCAAATCTAAGTCTTAAGTCTTACCCAAAGGCATCCCAATGAGGGGGGAAAAAAGGCTCAGCCTGTCAGCTGGTCCCAGGAGTAGGAGGTCTGCAATGGTGTCGTCCCTGACTGGTCCACAATGATGTCTTCCCTTATTCCCTCCTTTCTTGGGACTATTTTCATACTATTTTTCTACCTGCAAGGTGGAGCTTGAATGACTCTAGTCATACCTTTATGGTGATTGGTAAAAAGGCACTTCTGTTCCCCTTTTACGATAAAGGTTACCAAAACTTAGAGATGTGCTCTGTAAGGGGGAAAGAGGGGGGTCAAGTGGTATGGAGTTGTGGTTTTGTCAAGGTCCACAGAGGCACATAGTTGTCAAAAGGGGCACCAGCTGTTGATCCAGAATCATAAATAGACCATACATCAAGCCTTGTACCATGCTGTGATCGAGACAAGAGCTGGAAAGCAAGCTTCCGCTGTCTCCTGTCTCTTTTTTTTCCTTGATAAGCAGCAGGCCTAGTAAGGAGGCAGCCTTGGAGAAGATTCTTCACATGCCAGCTGTAATTTTCCCCTGGGATCATCCCTGACACTGTACATTTCCCTTAGTGTGTGGACACAGCCATTTTCTGATTTTTAGTTACCTCCAGAAATTACTCCACAACAGGCTGCCCAGGGAAATAGTTGAGTCACCACCCGTGGAGGTATTTGAAAGACACAGATGTGATGCTTAGGGACACGGTTTAGTGGCAGACTCAGCAGTGTTAGGTTAACAGTTGAACTTGATGATCTTAAAGGTCTTTTCCAAACAAAACGATTTTATGATTCTAAAAACAGATAGACTCTGAAACATGATGCTCGCAGAGGCAGAATGCAGGTGACCAGATGCTGTTAAGCAATCTTACAGGGTTATTTTGAGAAGTGAGGAGTTGGGACTCCTTGGGAGTCAGTGGCTCTGGCTGTTTCTAAATCCTTACCCAAATCCTGGGGGAGTGTATCCTGTTCCAGAACAGTTGTAGGAATGTAGCAGGAACTGAGAGCTGCCTGGCACACGGACACTGTGCTGCTCCCGACAAGAAAGCAGTAGGTGTGTGAGCATTTTGTCTTTTTTCTTCCTTACACTCTGTAAAGAGTTGAATAATTTTGAATGGTCTTGCATGTGTCACTTAATGCATGCAGTAACACTAAAGCACAAAATGACTTACTATCCATTTCAGAAAAAGAAAATTAAGGACTTTCGAGTAATTCAACATGATGGTCATAAACAAGGACTTGGGTCTGCTTTAATTATAGAATCATAGAATGGTTTGGGTTGGAAGGGTCATTAAAGATCATCTAGTTCCAACCCTCCTGCCATCAGCAGGGACACCTTCCACTAGACCAGGCTGCTCAAAGCCTCATCCAGCCTGACCTTGAACACCTCCAGGGAGGGGGCATCCACAACTTCCTTGGGCAACCTGTGCCAGTGTCTCACCACCCTCACAGTGAAGAACTTCCTAATATCTAATCTAAACCTGCCCTCTTTCAACTTAAATCCATTTCCTCTTGTTTTGTTATTAACTGCCCTTATGAAAAGTCCTTCCTCAGCTTCCTTGTAGGCCCCTTCAGGTACTGGAAGGCTGCTATAAGATCTCCCCAGAGCCTTCTCTTCTCCAGGCTGAACAGCCCCAGCTCTCTCAGCCTGTCCTCATAGGAGAGGTGCTCCAGCCCTTGGATCATCCTCGTGGCCTCCTCTGGACTTGTTCTAGCTGCTCCATGTCTCTCCTATGATGGGGGCTCCAGAACTATTTTTTGCAGAACATGCCAAAAACATAGATAATAACAATGTTTTTCAATAAGTTTCAGCAGACTGTTCTGCCTTCTAAGGCCTCTGGCTTTGAGGACCAAAAGAAAAAGAAAAAAAAAAGTCTGAAGAATATACAAGTTGGTTTTATAAGGTAATTGACTGTAATTGCTATGCATTATAATTGCATGGTTGGGTTCTAATTTACATCCACCTTTTTCTTCCAGAATATTAACACACCAAACAGGGTGATAAGCTCGATTACATTAGAAAAAGGCCTTTTTAATGAAGTATCCGTAACATAAATTTGCTTTTCACTTAGTATAACCTCTCCATCTACAGCTAGAATTCTCAGATAATGATTTATGTTAAAATAAAAGTGAAGTCTTAAGCAAACAGCTATTCCCTTGGTAAAAGTATTGGCAACAAACCAGGGAAGAGATGTGTGATTACTGCTGCATTGTATAGTTTCTTAAAGTTTCTTAAGCCCTGAAACTTTCCTTCAAAGCTTAATTTGGCACTTTTTTTGGAGGTAGAAATAACAGAACCACCAGGAAGAAGAATGCTAATCTCTAGTTTTAGAGGGATGGTCTTTGATTTTATCTTTCCATTCTTTATATGAAGAAAACCAAGCCCCTCAACAAAATAATTTAACTTTGTCAATGTGATTTAAACTTTTTTTAGTATGAAATGCCCTCTGCCAAAACATACTGCTAACAAAACCTGCAAATATAAACCAAATCCTTTTCTCCTAAGACATCATGACATTACATACCTCAAATAAAAATTTCAAAAAATCCAAACTTATTTACAGCTTTCCTTTTGGAGACTGCTGTTAAAATGTATTATTGCAGGCACTGTGCTTGTGACCTAAATAGGAAGGCAGACAAGGAAGACAACTTTTTGGAAAGCTGTTGTTGCTGTCAATATACTAGCAAACGCTGACTAGAAATGAGCACAAGTACATTTAATTGCACTGGCTCAGAGCATGGCTTGTATGGCACTGACATGGCAGAAAACCACTTGCTTTGGCAGGGCATTAGGGCCTCCATACAGAAACTTCAACAGCAAACTTTGGAAAAAATAATCCAGGTTCAGGAGAATGTAGAAGTATTACAGAGGTGCCCAGTGGAACCAGAAAGAGAAACTGGGGTCCCTTGAGCTTAGACAGAGAGCAGATGGGAGCTCCTGAGCAGAACTGAGGTGGAGGGTTTTTAAAATAAAAACATCAGTGCAGTCTCTTGTTTTCAATGTCAGCTTCAGTAGAGGACCTGAAAAATCTGAATGGAGTCAAGGAATTAGTACTAAGAATAGTATCTTTAATTCCCCCTGCTCTAATTCCCCTTGGCTTTTTGAGTGACTGAACCTGAGTCAACTTTGAGAAATGCTAACTTGATTATGTGAAGCACCGTAATGTTTGAGGACATATTCATTGTCAAGAACAGAAATGGGCCTAGCACAGCTTTCTGTGAAACCCTGCTCAGGAGAGCTTTCCAGTCTCAGCTTGTTATGTTTTTACATAATGACAAAGTGGTGGTTTTGCTTTAGGCTGTTCTCTCTAGAGCCCATAGTTAGGCAAATTGATCAATTTTGAAACACCATAGTTATTGCGCTCCTGTTGCATTCTCTTAGTGTCTCACCAAACTCACTATTCTGAGATAATTTCCAGCTTTACAGCTACTTTCCAGTTCTCCAAGCATCCTAAAATGAAGCTTTGCAGTTTCAGCCAGTCTCATCAACATCTAACTTTTGTAAGGGCTCTTTCTGGTATTTTTCTTCCCTATTCTAAAATGAATTCCTATGTTTTTGATGCTGATACATACTCTGTTATAAACCAAATCACAAATAGCCTCTTCAGGGAGAACTGATGAAAATTATAAGTATGATGACATTTTAAAAGAAAGAAAGATATAATGAGGGCTCACACACATGCCCTCTGGCCTGCTCAGCATCATTGCTTTCCTGACACACACTTTCTACGTGCCTACAGGATATGTTCTTCTTACCTCTGATATGTGTTGTTGTGCATCCTTTTGGTCCCTGGATGCTTGACGAAATTTTCTTCCTTGTCTTCAGTAATTTGGCTTATTTTTTACTGTCTGCATGCTTCCTTCTTTTATTTAAGGCAATAAAGAACATACAATTAAGTCGGGTTGATCTGTTATTGCACAGAACAGTGGGTGTACTGGAAATGCACATAACAGGAAATTTCTTTCTCTTAGTCCTGGCATTGCTTCTTTGATGAACCACTCCTTTGCTTCCTTTATCTCCCAAGGGATTTTTGCCCAGCAGTGTTATGGGCTTATTCAAGCCTGTCAATTCTGTAATGTATCACTCTGCTGAAAACCTGTGTCAGTGGTGGATTCTCTTCTAATGCAAAAAATAAGAACACCTGCCATGCTAATGTCAGCTTCACTGAAAAGGAAGATCTTTGCCTTATGTTGGATCTGTCAGCTAGTGTTTAGGCATAAAGCAGCACGCTGAGCTCTCTTCAGTGTGAAGAGGCTTTCAAGTGTAACTCTGAAAACAGAAGAGACGAACCACTGAGGGTATTGAAGGTGATGATGTGATTATTTCATCGGTTCCAGGATTAAAAGGGTAAAGCTAAATAAATGAGAGAGAATTATAAATCTTAAATCTTCAATAGAATCTGTAATTTCACATCTGACATTGCAAGACACAGATAAGGAAACCTCTGCCTGCCGTCTGCTCAGGAAATCACACTTTGGGAAAGAACGGAGTATGAGAAGAGTTGAGTTCAGTACCTTTACATCAGAAAAGGGAGGTCGACCCCTAGAAAAAGCTCTTCTCCAGCAAATAAACTGTGCAGTCTTACATTGTTTGGGAAATGCTACTCTCAAGGTAGTAGCAGGGATCTTGATGTGTGCTTGGTTAGTCTAAGGAAAAATACTTATGATCCATATTATTGATTTAAGTATCATCTGCTTTAGCATGTTAATCCCCTTTCTTACCATTGCAGCAGCTAAAGGCTGCAAATGAGAGGGCATGGTTTATTGGATACAGTCTTAGATTGCACTAGCTACTGAATAGCTGAAATCTGTTTAAAATATAGTTAAAATAAAAAAATTGTTAGCTGACAAATACAAGCTCTAGCCTTGAAATTCCTAGCAGTGATTACCTGAATGAAAGAAGCTAAAAATAATTATTAGGCAAAGGAATCCTGATTCCTCACTTGCTTATTTACTATTCTTGGTGAAATAAAGACAAATATAGCTAATAATAGACTTGAACCACTAACTTTCATATAAAAAATATCTTTAGGTGATGATATCAAGTGTTGTTTACTGCCCATGCCCCAGGAATAGGGAGGAAAGTGTTGTGTCCA
>NW_010319796.1:0-8130 GCF_000700745.2 Antrostomus carolinensis
CATTCTGTGATTCTGTGATTCTGTGATACACCTCTCTTTAGAAAGGATTTGCCTCCCCTGGTGACACCCCTGCTAGTCACAGAAGCCAAGTGTGTTTGCTTGTGCAGCATATCTTTGTGGAAGTGGCAGTGAAACCTTTGCCATTCAAGGGACTGAGATTCTCTCCCCTCGCTCCTTCTGCTGGAACACAGCATTGAGATCTTTCCAAGAGCAGTGAGGCAGAGCAAAAATTAGCAAATGTATCAGTGTGTGGTCTGTTAATCATGAAGGCTCCTGTATTACTATAAAAGGCATTCTGTTTTCAGTCTTTAGGGTCTCCATTCATTGTACTCAGAGGAGAAAAACTTTCTGAGCATATTTTACCATGTATTGGTTTTAAAAGATGGAGTGGATCCTCAAAAGTTGTGTGTCTAAGCAGTGGTGTTAGCAGGGGAAGCAATTTCAGCCTTCCTTCCAACATCAGCTAGTGAAATCACTTTACATCAGCACAGAAGATAGAAAGAGTAACTCTTGACTGAATATGTTGAAATGGGAGAATCTTCTGGAAAAAGACAGAAAGGCTTTCAATTCCATAAAGCAACAATGTGGAAGTGTTGTAATTTTGGAAAATTTTCTTTTGGACATGCAATTGCACAAAAATGTCTGGTGAAAAGACTCATTGCAGCTGAGTGTTCAACTCTCCTGTGAAACATATTTCATTGTATATATCATATGCTTCTGGGAAACAGAACTCTACTTGCCTCAAAAAAAGTGTGCTGTGATAGTAAAAGTAACAAGAATACATTCTGTGGCAGAATTAGATAAGTGAGATCAGAGTGTCAGTGTGTGAGCCATGGCATAAGTAGAGAGTATTGGGTCTGGCCCCAGACGCCTGTGATTGAAATATGATTGGTTACACATGAAGTTGGCAGCGTATCTTTAACAGTTTAACCTATCTGTATGCATGAGCAGTTGACAATTTTCACTCTTCCTTTCCTCCTCTTGGTAAAGGAGGGAAGTTTCATGCTCTCTGTGTTCATCCATCCTCAATTAATGACCATAAGTTCATGGCAAAGCAGGAACTAGAGCCTTGGGCTCTGAGGGATAGTGCCCTTCCTGTTGGGCCACTCTTCCTCTGTGTGTGAGTATGTACCCATTTATAGCTTAGGATTGGAGCAAAATTGATAGGATTCATCAATTTGATAGGATTCATCAACATGAATTGATCAAATGAGCTGAAAAGCAGGATTCTTATCAGCTGAACCAGCAGTATCATGAAGGTGCACAGTGTGCTCCAGTTTGCTCTTGTAGTAACATAAATTACTATAAAAAAATAATTGTATTGCTGATGAAGTTATCATCTTCCCTTATTCCCCTCCCCCAAAGCTCTCGTTCCATTTTGTCACGCTACAAATCAATAGTGGACTGGCTCACGGGATTAGCAATGGAATGCTCAGCTCTCGGCAGGCTGCTCTGTTTCAGTTTTACTTGGTAGAGCTGGAAGCTGTTGCTTTCTGCTGTCTTCTTCATCAGCTTCTTGCAAAATGAGTTTGCATCATTTTCAGTGCATCCATTTCCATGTTGCCAAAATCATTCCTAGTAAGAGCTGGAGTAGATTATGTGCCCCCAGGAATCATCAAATATCTCCTGTATGTATCTAATGTCTTGCTAAGCTGCACTTATGTTTAGTTCCATTTCAGGACAAGGCTGTACTAGGTCTAAATAGTTCTATCAGCATGTTAAGATGGGAAATGCCTTCCCGTTCATCGTGCTTTTACACAGGCAAAGCTGCAGCACTGCCAAGACTTATTCAAGCTTCCCCAGCACTCCCCTGAGTATATGTGGTTGTGCTAGCCAGAGCGTGCTTTAAATAGCATATCTTCACAGAAACATTCTCTTGTACAGTTTTGTTAGTAAAACCATGAAGAGGAGAAACTTTTGACCGACTGATCTTTGCCAGCAAAATATGTGAATCTGTCTTCATCTGCAAGAATCATAAATTAAACACAACTTTTTGGGTATAGAATAGATAATGGCTTGTGTAGGTTTTTAAAACAGTGGCAAGACGCTTCCTGTGTTCATACAAGTGTTACCGTGGTGCGCAAAGGACACCCCTATTTTTAAATTTCTCCAGTTTCAAAATATAGGCCTTTAGTTTTGTTTCATTGTTTTCCCTCTGTGCTCCAGCAAAACCGATACCAAACCTCACACTTCCAAATAAGCAAATACAAATCATAGAATCACAGAATGGTTTGGGTTGTAAAGGACTGTAAAGATCATCCTGTTCCACCCCCCCTGCTGTGGACAGGGTTGCCAACCACTAGATCAGGCTGCCCAGGGCCTCATCCAACCTGGCCTTGAATGCCTCCAGGGATGGGGCATCCACAACTTCTCTGGACAACCTGTTCCAGTGTCTCACCACCCTCTGGGGGAAAAATTTCCTCCTAATATCCAACCTAAATCTCCCCTCTCTCAGTTTAAAACCATTTCCCTTTGTCCTACCACTATCTGCCCATGTCAAAAGTCGCTCTTCCTCCTGTGTCTAAGCTCCCTTCCAGGGGGGAACCCTCAAACCCTACCTTTTCAGATGTTTGTCCTTAAGCAAAGGCTGCAGGTTTTCAGTGATGGCAACTTTCACTCTAGAAGATGGGCTGAGCAAATGAGTGAATCCTGGTTTAACCATAATGCCATGAATCTACTGGAAACACAGACAGCTTAGCTTACATTTAACCTAAGCTGCTATTGGCAGGAGACAACATTCTAAGACATTTATCCCTTCTTTATTTACAAACCAAATGCTTATATTGCACAACTTTCTTCAACTAACCTAGTGACACTCAGCTTCAGAATATTTATGTCCAATGAATGATGTGGCAATAGAGCGGTCTCCTGGCATTTCACCACTTCAGATGACGTATTTGTAAATGGGATACGGTTCAAAGAAAATGTGTTACAATAGGGTAAGATCTAACATATGTTCTCAGATGGAAATTAAAAAAAAAAAAAAAATGCCTGCATGCAGGGAGTTGCAAGAGATTCGCTCACTTGTTTATAGCAGAATGTTGCTTCAGTGTTAAAATTTCCACATTACACATTGCCTTGTTGGCTCTACTTCTTCTGGTAGGAATTCCTATCTCAGCTGCTAATTCCTACCCACCGCCCCAGCTCCCTCTGCCAATAACAGTGTGGTTAATCCTATTTGTGTAATTTGGGTAAAAATGAGTATCTGACCTGTTTGTTTTCATGCTGTTCTGTTAGGATACCCCATCGATAAGGCTCGCCTGTGATGTACTCTGTGGTAGGCATGCATACATCTGAGGAACACGGGATCTGATGAGAGTTCCTGGGATGGAAGGCTGAATGTCAGCGCTGGAGAAGCTCACGCTACCCTGTGTGCAGGGTTTATACAGCAGGTGAGGGAGGAAACCAGTTTATTCTGAGGGCATGAACTAAAGGCTGGAGAGACTGGCTCGGTGGTAACTGATGAAGCTCAAGTCCTTTTGTTATTTTGATTCTTGGGTATTTCAATAAGCAGAGCACTTAAGTTGTTAACAGCGATTTTAATAAAGATGCTAGAAAAGATCAGCACATTCAGACCATACCTGGCTCAGTGTCTGCCCAAGCTAAGGCTACAGAAAGATTATCTACTGGGCAAAATTGGAAATTCTTTGTGCCAGAATGATTTTCATTAGAAAAGGCCAGCTAGTCACAAACGAAACGATACCTCCCTTTCTCCCCTCAGTAACGCGTCAGTTTTAATATAAACCTTCACTGGGAGGAATGCTTGGCTACAGGATACAATTTTCACCCAGAACAACAGTCCAGGGATGAAAAACCTTATGGTTGATAGATTTCTGGTTTCATGCCTCATGGATTGAATCTCAGAACTGTTTATTAGCAGGTTCTGTTTTCCACTCCACAATAAGTGACCGGGAGCTGGTTTTTCCGTAAGAGAGGGAGTAAACAGGTTCTTGTACTCAGACACCCTAAGAGGAATGCAACCTCATGGCAGTATGTGGTGTTCAAATGCAAAGGAAAAAATAACTCTGATGTTTGAAAAACCAAAGCACTCCCTGTGCAATGTACTTTATAGAGGCAGATCCTCAGAAAAACCGTGCGACCCCATTGAATCATGTTGTGGTGAAGACCAGGGTCTAAGGTGAGAAGGACAGAACTTACCTAATGGCAGATGAAGCTGATAATCTCTCTATATGATTTTTCCTTTTAATTTTCTCTGTAACATGAAATACTGCTTCCTCTAACATCTTCATGGAAGCATAGACTGTGAGGTGAGGAAAAGGAAGGAAGTGGACTCTGAGGTTGGTTGAAAACTGGTTGAATCAATGAGCTCAGAGGTTTGTGATCAGTGACACAGTTCAGCTGGAGGCCAACCACTAGTGCTGTATCCCAGAAATCAATCCTGCAGCCAGTATTTCCTATCTTCATTAGTGACCTGGATGATGGGATAGAGCATACCCTCAGCAAGATTGCAGATGACAAAAACTGGGAGGAGTGGCTGATACACCTGATGGTGTCATCCAGAGAGATGTAAATAGGCTAGAAAAATGGGTGATAGGAACCTCATGAAGTTGAAGAAAGGGAAATATTAAGTCCTGCCCCTGAAGAGGAATAACCCCATGCATCAGACCAGGCTGGTTACAACTGATTGGAAATCAGCCTGGCAAAAATGGTCCCTGGGGTCTTGGAAGGCACCAAGTTGACCATGAGCCAGCAATGTGCTCTTGCAGCAAAGAAAGCCAACAGCATCCTAGACTGCTTTGGGAAAAGCATTGCCAGCAGGTCAAGTGAGGTCATCCTTCCCTCGTGAGGCCCTGATGAAGTGCATCTGGAGTGCTGGGTCCAGGTCTGGGCTCCCCAAGTGCAAGAGAGACATGGGCATGCTGAAGTGGGTCCAGCAAAAGCATCTGACATATGAGGAGATGCTGAGAGCTGGGACTTCACCTCAGAGGAGAGGAGGGTCTGGGAGATCTTATCAATGTGTATAAATACCTGATTGGGAGGACTAAAGAATTGGAGACAGACTTTTGATAGAGGTGCCAAGTGACAGGAAGAGGCGCAATGGGCACAAACTGAAGTAAATTTCATTTAAACATTAAAATAAACCCCCTTTTTTTGACAGTGAGGATGGTCAAACTCTAGAACAGGTTGCCCAGAAAGGTTGTAGAGTCTCCATCCATGATGATATTCAAAAGCAATGTCCTGAGCAAACTGCTCTTGCTGACAACTATCAGGTGTATCAAACACTCCTCCAGTTTGGGTCACCTGCGATGTTGCTCAAAGCAGGGGGTTGGATTAGATGATCTCCAGAGTTCTCTTCTCACCTCAGCCATGCTGTGATCCTACACCAAAACTCTCCACTGACTTTGCCAACCATGAATTTCCTAAACTGTAGATAGAAGTGAGCAACTGTGGCAGAGAGTTTTTGAGAAGGCAAGAAATCTTGTCTTTCACAGAAATCATTTGCAATTACTGTCCTTTTATTAAGTACCAGTTCTCCCTCTTACTCTGCATGCAGATGTGTGTCCACACACTCCTTCCTCTTCCTCTTCCTCAGAGGAATTCGCAGTGGAAGATATGCATGTTTGTGTGTGTTCAGTGTGGTCTATGTATACAACCACCTCTTGGGTTCTGGCTTTTTTTATTCTAAGTAAAATAAACTGAGAGGGTGGTGGTTTTTCTCTCTCATCTCCAATTCAATAGCACTCTACACTGTTGGCAGTTTGATCCGACAGTGGAGCAGACAATAGTGGTAAAGAGAAATGGAATTACATTTTGCTCCCCTTTAGTTTAGGCAAATTTTCAGAATTAGGCGTTAAAATGCAAAAACACTGTAAGAATGAATTAAAATGCAGAAATTGCTACTGACAGGAAGCCTGCACAATTCTAATTCTAAACATCATTTAAAAGAACCCAACCCAAAACCCAACATTATGTGCCTAACAATCTTTTTTTTCAGAGAGGGGGGTGGAATGGTTAATTTGAATTACAAAAAAAAAAGCCTTGATAACCCCACACACATCAATTTACCTGTGAACAAAAAGATTCACACAGAGAAAATGGGACTTGGGACTATTTGATAAATTACTGTAGACTGCTTGAATATTCCATTAGCAAAATAATAGCTCGTTATGGAACCCAGAAGAATGTGGTATAATTATGATAGTACCATCCCCCCCCTACGCACACGATGGGGTAAGAGGAATGCAAATGTTAGAAATGATAGCTACTTAACCACAGCTTGGAGATAGGCCTGAAAACAAATGGAAGGGTTATATGATCTCAGGCATTCAGAAGGATTTCTCCAATGTCAATGCCTTAAATTGCTGAATACATTCCAGCTAGCTGAAGGTCATATTATTAATAGTCATCTTTATTGTGGTAGAGTGCAAGAGCCCACAAAGAAGGAGGAGGCCCTTTTGCAGATGAGATGTAAACAAAGAGCAATTGAGAACCTCTGCCCCAAAGTTCTTACAAAGTGGAGCTAAACAAACAAGGCAAAACAAAGGGCGGCTGCAGCGATACAAACCAGTGCTTGAGTCCCACATCTGGTTTTGTTTGTTCGGGGCTTGGGGGGTCAATTTGGAAGTAAGTGGAATGGGAAACTAACCAGAGTGAGAGACCACATTGGGGAGTGGGGTGAGGGGGGAATCCGTGACAAATAAAAATCAGTTAAAGTTTAGAAGCTTATTTGAATATTAATTGCTTCAGCACTTGTGCCGCTGGCCAGTGCTCCTGGCACATGTGTGTAAACACAGGATATTGCTATTGCCCTGTGCCCGGCGTGCTGGACGCTTGGCATGTGGTGCAAAGAATGAAAGGGGGTCTCTGTCTAATTTACTCAGAGTTTGACCCTCCTGCTCCCAGCTTTGTAGTTTGAGCTCCTCCAGCCGGCAAGCTCCACGCAGTGCCCTCACCCCTGTGCTCTGTTGTGATTGCAGATATGGCCTCTCCTCTCTGAGCATTGATATGTCTATGTGAATGGAAATTGGAAGAAATGGGGGTTGGAACTAGGTGATCTCTCAGGTCCCTTCCAACCCAAACCATTCTATGATTCTATGAAATACAAGATCTATTTTTTAAGACCAGGCACCACTGAATTCAAAGATACGATTACAAAAATTGACTGAACTGAGCTCACATTGGTTCCATCTGCACAAGAACACCTTTCAGGGGTTCCGTAGGACCTCTCTTGGCATAGGGTTGATACCATTCCAAAAGAACATACCCTACTGCTTAAGCAATGTGACATTGAAAGATAGTTACATATCTGTCAGGCCTAATCAGGTTTGTAGTAGAGTGAGGCGTCGAGTCCTAGCAATAGGGGGAGATAAGGTAGTGATGCCAGAATAAACCATTTTTGTGGAGACAGAAGTGTTGTAAACAGGCCAAAAGAGGAACTAAGCATGGGCAGAAGAAAAGTTCAACTAAAAGGCACAGTGACAAAAGTTTCTACCATCACCAGATGACCCCCAAAGATGACCAGTACGCATGCGAAAAAGACATTTAAATATATTAATGAGTTATTGGAAATGTGATGAATATGTTAATATTTTCTTGGAAAAGAAATGAATATGCATGTTTTGATAGTATAAATCTTTTGTAGAATGACGAGTGGGTACGCACAATAGGTAGAACGATCCCCCGTACATCCAGCACTGCAATAAAGAATGCTGGCATCTTCAGACTGCATTGGTGTTAAGAAGTTCATTCTTGATTTCGGTGAGAGGGTGAAATCTGTGTTCAACCTTTACCTCCTACTGTATTCTGCTATTAACAGCTGGAGTCCCTATAATATCTTCTCCCAGTAAGTAGCTGGCCGGTCATCTCTGAATTTTCTTGGAGGTAAAAAACTCATGAAATCTTATAACATTTGTTAAAAAGTCCTTAAAACATTAGAATCTGAAAACATGTTGAATAACATGGATTTGATTAATCTAAAACGATGGTTTTTTGAAAGAATTTCAGCTAGCTAGGGAGATACCCATCTTAGTCCTACACTTTAGGAGGACTTTATGAAGTAGGAGGGAGAAAAAAGAAAGCTGTTTGCAGGCACTTGAACTCACAGTCTGTGTTAAGGCTAAGGCTGCTTTTTATTTCACATCATCCCAGAATGGTGGGGGTTGGAAGGGA
>NW_010319796.1:8159-9176 GCF_000700745.2 Antrostomus carolinensis
TCCCTACACCAGGTTGCACCACAAGGTGTCCAAGTGGGTTTTGATGGAGACTCCACACCCTCTCTGGGCAGCCTGTCCCAGGGCTCCGGCACCCTCACAGGAAAGAAGTTTTTCCTTAAGTTTGTCTGGAACTCCTGGTGTTCCCGTTTGTGCCCATTGCCCCTTGTCCTGTCACTGGGCACCACCGAGAAGAGCCCGGCCCTGTCCATTTGGCCCCCACATTTCAGATATTTATAGACATTGATCAGATCCCCTCTCAGTCTGCTCTTCTCTAGGCTGAAGGAGAAGGAGATGTCACAGGAATCCCTTCTGCCTTTAGATACTGGTTCAATGCAAGTGTTGGGATGGCCATCATCTGATGGATGGATGGATCACAATTCAGTTGAGTACAGAGCTTTAAGATTTGAGGGTTAGACAATTTTTAAAGCACAATTCTTGGCACTGTCTTAACCAGTCAGTAATGGAGTGGCATCAAAGATCTCTTACAGTGAATTATCAATTCTGTCTCATGAGCATAGGTACAGCCGTATAACCTGCACCATGATGAAGAATGAAGTGCTCTTTATCTGCTAAAGAATTGTGTACTTCATTGCATTCTTTTCTATATGCTTCCAAGTAGTTAGAAAAGTTAGAAAAATCATGTAAGAATATTCTGTTGATTCCAAGGTTTCCACAAATCTCTGTAACCCTCCCAGTCACTGTTTTTATGAAAAAAACAAAAAAAACAAAACAAAGCCCAAAAACCGAAACCAAACAAACTTCCAGGAGGCATTTCCAAAAAGCACTAAATGTCAACATTTATAAATAACATTCAGTCTAGGGCAGGCTGTGTGTTTGTGAGAGTGTGTTAAAGAATAAATAGAAATGTCCAATGTGATGTGTTCATAAATATGTAACAAATGCCCTTCTCTTGCTCTCTGGGGGAAAAAAAAAGTCATATTTCTTCAAGGCTGCAAGAATTTAGCTTCATCTGTGAGGTGCCAGAATGTTAAATGTGACATTCAATAAACCACGTAG
>NW_010319796.1:9197-25450 GCF_000700745.2 Antrostomus carolinensis
TTAATCTTTTAGAGTTAAGAGCTGCAGTAGGAGAATAAAAGGTATAATTAATAACTCCAGCTGGGAAAGTAAGGCAGAGTAAAAACAGGAGCTAAGGCAAACATCTGGTCTTTGTTTCACGAAATATTTACCATGAAATCAAAACTTTTTTCCACCCTTGTGAAATGTGTAAAATTGCCTGAGTTGTAAGCCTCCACACTGGAAAAAAGTTTGCACCTGCAAATTAAAAATACCAAAGAGCTTTTCCCATGCACCTGAACTTGCACGTGCATATAAATGCCTGGATGGCTCTGTGTGCGAGTGCCTGCCTCTGTCTCCCTGAGTCTATCCTAACGTAATCTCTGGAGTGATATCAATTTTTTGAAATTCTTACAAGGCTATCACCTGTTTATTAATTCATAGTGCATCTGCCCTCAGGAACAATCAAAGTTTAATGTCCAACAAAACATTTAGCTAAACCTGTTTAGCTGCCTTGTTCGTAGCTACTTTTCTTGCCTGGTTTATCCAGCTGTTTGTACGGTGGCTTCTGAGCTCCTTGTGCTGTGTTGGGTATGGACCTTCAGAGAACTTCCTTATAAAACAGGAATGTGCTGACCCCTTTTTAAGATGGGGATCTGCAGTTAGACTAAAACAAAATAGCTTGTCAAAGTCACAGGAAATCTGAGTTGAGAGAAGGATGAAATATGCTTTAGGATTCTGACATGTGATTTATGGGTCATTAAAACCCTAATGAAAGATGATCAGGTGAGTTACACAGTCCTGCAGCTGGAACAGGCTGAGCTGATACCTGTGCAGTTGCCTGTGATAAGTGGGGATGGACAACTTGGCCAGCGGTTTGAGCTCCCATTTGAGCATCATATTGTCCTGGTTTTGCTGGGATAGAGTTGATTTTCTTCTTAGTAGCTAGAAAGCCCTGTGTTTTGGTTTCAGTGTGGGATTTGTTAGGAGAAGAATGTTGGTTAGGTAGAAGGACATCGTGTTTGGGTAGTTTGCAAGTGCAAAGGACTGGGAGGGGGACAGTGTAGTAATTAACAGAACCTCAAATTGGCATTTGGATGTGCCAATGAGATATTCCAGATCATATCACATCATGTTCAGTATATTAACCAGAGCTGACTGAAAAGTTAGAGGATTCTCTCAGGGATCACTTGGGATTGCTTTTTCAGGTTCAGGGTTCCTTTTCACTCCTCCAGGATTGCTATTGGTGAGTGGTGAGCAGTTGTACAGTGCATCACTCATTTACATATTTGTTATTATTATATTTATAATTATTATCATTACTATTTTAATTTTACTTTACTCCAATTATTGAATTGTTGTTATCTTAACCTATGAGTCTCCTTACCTTTACCCCTCCAATTCTCTCCCCTATTCCCTGGATGTGGGGTAGAGAGGGGGTGTGAGTGACTGCATGGTGTTTGGTTGCCAGCCAAGTTAAACTACTACACCTACGCACTGGATTAGCTTTCCCTATTGTTGCTGTTGTCATAGAAAATCTTACCTGTTTAATAGTCCAGTGTGTAAAGTCCTACCCATCCATGCAGTATTTCTAATATCTCTAGCTCTCATCTTTCAAATTTTTGCTGGTGCTGTATGGATTGCCAGAATTCAGTGCCTGCTCTAGCCTACAACTGCATGCCTTCTCATGAAGTTCTGTGGTCAGCAGAGCTCTACAATTTATGCAAATGCTGAACGTGGCTTTCTTACTCTCTCAGTTTGTTGAGAAAGCTGTCTACACATTCGTCCCACTTGCACAGCAGGGAACAATGATATTTTGACACTCTTCATCCAAGGCTCTGCATATTCTTATATGGAGAAGAAATGTAGCATTTCCACTGCAGTCTGTGCCTTGCCTGTCTGGGAAACTGTGGGGTGTGACAACAAAAACAACATACATGACAGCATCTGGGGAAAGATGAAAGTCCAAGGGCATCTGTGTTCTCATAGCCACATGTTGTACCTCTGATGGACAGCGCAGGATTAGATTTAGAATTACATCTTTGGACACAAGATGGAATCTAGACTGCAGTCAAATTAATGAAAACAGATACTTCTGTGTTTTAATAGGGGAAACCTGGAATATATTTTTATTACATGTATTAAGAATCCAGTGATTTGAGAACCCTAAAGATAGCCATTGTTTGTGTTCCCATCTTAGAAATCCAACTGCAAGCTCCTATGAGATGCCGCAGGAGGAAGGGAATGAGTATCCAGGGTGGAAAAGCCCTGTGGTCATTGTTAAGTACAGTGTGGTGTAATCTCTTAAAAGAATGTTCATTAAATTCTTGAAAGGATGCAAAAACCAAAGTGATATGATCAGAGGACTCAAGAAAGCTCCGTGGTAGTTGGGTTTTTCAATTCGTTGTGTTTCTCAAGTTTATTTTATTCTGGAACAGAATAAAACCAAAAGTATCAACAATGGTTTTAATTTAAAATTCTTAAAACAATTAATTTGGGTTGCATAGCATCTTACAAAAAAACTTTCTTAAAAATCAAAATGCTACTTTGTTGTCTTGTTTTATAATGTAAAAACTACCAATAAAAATTAAATCCAGGAGAGAAAATGAAACATGCCATTCTGAATGAGTTGGATTAGCACATTTTGACCTTATCAGATGCTTTAAAAATACTTCTTTCTCTTGAAAGGAATCTTTCTCAAAGACAAAATATGTCATTTTTGGTGACCCTGTGATCCTAAATAGAAAGGCATTTTGCTGAGTTTTTTTTCTAACCAGCTCTACTTTGTGTTTCAGAGCAAAGTAACTCAGAATTCTTGCTGTTTTCCAAGGAATTTATTTCAATTATTACATTGAGTGAAGTCCTGCAAGGTTATAGGATAAGGTGAGTATGAAATTCTCCCCAAAATATAATACAGGCTTCTATATCCCAGTGACCCTTCTAGTCCATCTCCTTCTTTCCTCAGTCCCGTGGGATCCAAATCCAGTTTTACAGCCATGGTTTTCCTGCTATATCTCCCATGGCCTTCCCTTTTCCACCCAAGAACAAGATCTGATGGTGTCTCAGAAATGAGTTTTGTTCTTTTTTTGGGCCACATAGTTACATTTTCCTTACATTGCTGAGAAACCTTAAGATGGCTCTGTTTTTAGTGCCTTTTTTGCAATTGTCCCTGGGTTGCTTGATTGCTTGTTGTATTATACCAGTATTCAGTTTTTATAAAACAGTCCACATGCTGATGAACAAAATTTTTGCAGATATTCATGGTCTAGGGGAAAAAAAAGAAAAAAAGTCTGTCTTCCCTAATTTGTCAGATAGCAAGTTATCAGGGGTAGCTCTCTGCCTCAAAACTGGTATTACTGGAGAATTAATGAACAACAATGATCCACAAAGAGTTTAGTTTACAATAATAATGATTCTGGAGAGCAAGTCAGGCAGAAAGTGATTCATAATCAACTCATAAATTCTCCACTGATCATTAATTGTTCATCCTCCAGTGATGCAAGAGAAGAAAGGCAGAATATGCCTGGTCCATGAAAGTCTTGATTTAGTTTTTGCAAGCTTTGGATTGGACCCAAATACTTATCCTCAGCTGGATTTGTCCATGCGATATTTTTTTTACATTTTAATTCCTATTTTGGATGAAATAGGATCATTTGCTTTGTTTGCTCCAAGTGAACATCCAGAAAACATGGCCAGCCTCAGTTGCCATGCTTATTGTTGTAGTCAATATTTCACAATGAATAGGAAGACTCATATAATTAGTTGTAGAGGAAAATAACCTGTTACTTTTAGCTTTACAGAACAATTTGTGATAAGGTAAGATCATACTCTCTTGAGTAAATCAGGGAAGCCTCTCCTTCCCTTGACTCCAGCAGACATGGCATTTGCCCAGCTGAGACACACTTAGTATCTCTGAGATTTGCTTGGATTAGTGTGGAAGGGCTGAAATACTGCAGGGAAGGATAACCTCTCCATATATCCACACAGCCAGGATATCTTGTTTCTTTTTCATTCCTAGTCAAAATTATTGCACATCTTCCTTGTTTGAGGGGTATCTAAATGAGCATTTTTGTTTGGCTGAAGTGGACCCTCCAGAATTAAATTTCCAGATCGTACCCTGGTCCTTCTTGTGCTGTGTTTTCCATTGCACAGAGGTCTTGGGCTCCATAACTGGATTGTCTCCAAATTATACTAATCCAAAAGGTATATTCAGCGAATGCATGCAACCTTCTTCCATCACTAATGAGAGTTCAATCCACAAGAGGAGTAAGGATTCAAGATAAACCTCCTTGAAACATGTATGCTGTGGATTCTCAACACTGACTGTTGCTATGATCTCCTATTGCTCCGCACTAAATCCTAATATAGACATAGAGAAACAACGACCCTGCGAGCACTGCCAACATCAAGATTACCATTTTCATTAGCAGATTTGGGGAACTACTAATTTCCCCTGTGACTGCTGGGAATTTTCATAATTTTCAGTTGTACAACTCATGGGACATCAGTTTCATTCAACAGCTGCAAGTTCCAAGGAGTTTTCATTTATGTAAGATTCTATTAATTTTGGTGCCTTTCAGATCATAAAAAAAGAGATGCCTTTTTTTTTTTTTTTTTTCTTTTTTTTTTTTTCCTTTTTTCCCTGTGTACTAGCCATGCTGCTTTTTGGCAAGCTAAACTGTTTTTCAGTTTGGGACCTACATCTTGAAGCAGAGACATTTTTCTCCTCTCGTCTAAGTAAAAAGAGCCCATACATTGTGAACAGCATAGTATAGAAATAGTTGGGTTTTTTTTTTCTTTAGGTACAAGAGCTTGTGTAATTTTCCAGTTTACCTTAGGAATCTTTAAAGGGAAAGGACAGGGTGTCTTACTTTGAATCCTGGTAGAATATGCTGAAGGTTTTTTTTGTCACCAATAGAAAAGTCTTTTCATATGTTACGTTTGAAGAACAGATCAAAAACTCCTATGCTTTTTTTTTTCCATAATAATTTCTGAGTGTGACGTACTAGGCAAGTCTTGCATGGGCAAACTCTGTCTTTGTAACTCAGGCTGGCATATATCAGCTTAATAATACAGCTGGGGTGTAGCCCCTTAGGCTGGCAGGTTGTCTCTTCTCTGTTTCCATTAAATCCTTAGCTTCTTTGTTGCCAACATAAATGCTGATTAGTTTAATCATGATGATAGTGGGCCCCATTTCTTTATATGGACACTTTGTCGAGGGGGTCACTGACCCCTCTTTTATTTTCAGATCACAAAAAGTCCAGAGGTCTGAAAGCTTTTGTTCTTACCAATCCAAGGTCATCAATAGGACCTCTATGTTGTCAGAGCAAGCCCTCATTTCTTCCATCTGTCTTCTACTATTCTGTTCCTTGGACCTTCTCTCAATAGTGGGGAGGTAGTTAAATATTGGGGTGTAAAAAGAGTTGTCCTGTCTGATACTTAAAGAAAGACCCCTGTCCTAAAAGACTTAAAGAGGAATATTCAGAATGCCCTTATCTTGTCTCTAAAGACTCATGAGGATGGTGCTATACACCAACTTTTTAGTGACCCTTGGCTTCTCTGGGATGTCAGTGCCCCATGTAATCTCAAGGGAAGAGAAATACATTACATTAATTTTGTTTCTAGGCAAAACATCCACAAATCTACCTGACTGCTCGTTCTTTAAAATTGTGTTTATTCTGAGCTTTCTTCTAGAGCATGTGCCAACAGTCCTGGCTCAGAATGAACTCCACCAGCATTGACCTTGTGTTTTCACTCCTGGTTGTAGCTCGCAGAGCCCCTTGAGCTATGGGGCTAAGTCCACACAGAAAGAAAGAAACTTTGTGGGTTTTTTAGGGGGCAGGAGGAAGGATTTTTTTGAAGTGCTTAGATCCTGGCAGATCTTTGCAAGAAGCACTGGAATGGACTGAACTGTTGCCAGGCTGCAAGAGATCTCTCAAGAGCTGCCTCCCTTCTCATCTATCTTGGAGTCACGATGAGTGAGGTGAACCACCTGCTCCACACACTTGCCTCGTTGTCCCACAATCTGAGACATGCCAAAGTATTGCACTGAAGTCCTGCTGTGGAGGCTGGAAGAAACCTAGATTCCTTCAATGTGTTAGACCAAGGTAACTCTGGTAAAACATCTAGTCCTCTAGCCTGCCTCTGAGGCATTTGGCTCCAGCCCTTCTCAGGGAAAACTGTGCTCTGCATCAGGCGCAGTGTCGAGAATACCCTGGGTATTTTAGAATGGCAGTATTTTTAGGGCAGGAACTGAGTTTTTGCTCACAAGCATACATCTAAAAGAGAACGGTACGGCAATGGTGAGTTGTTCTTCTTGTACTGACCTTTCATTTGTGCAACACACAAAGTGCTTCTCTCTCTCTCCCAGCTTTACAGAACTACAGTATTTTAGGTGGCATGTATGGCATATACATTTTCCTGACTATTTGCACCACTTGTGGGTTTTTATGTCATCCACAAAACGGTATAAGTAGCTACTACATTTGAGGAGGAAAATCCATAGAAGATATTGGGGTGATCAGTGCCAGCATCATTTACTGTTAGCTGTGGTAAAGAAGGGAACCAGGCTGGGCTCTCCTTAAGTGGAGGGAGGGATGATAGCTGTGTGGCAAATCCTTTTTTACCAGAGATAAGACCCAACCCAAAGCTCGTCACAGCTATAGAAATAATCTTTGGTTGCCATTTCCTCTTTGGTGTCCCTTTAGGCTGCTCCTTGCTGCCATCTCCCTATTCTCTCACTCCCTGTGACTGAAGAATGATGTGGCAAAAAAAAAAAAAAAAAAAAAAAAGGTATTTCTTAGGAATTTCCATCCTGCTCAAGCTCTCACCATGCAGTGACATAGCTGTGCTGGCACTTGTGGTGTGGGGGAAGAAGTCAAAGGGACATTGATAGCAGGAGGGAGTAGGACAGAGGCTGATTCAGCTGGAAACCCAGCTGGGGAGCTACGTCTTCAGCAGCTTCAGTGGTCTTCCCTTTCAGTGTTTTCTCTTGTGTCAGGTGTTACACATAGATACAAAGACTGATGTTATCATTTGCATTATTTTGATTATTGGTAATTAGTGTCTCTCCTAATGAGGATTTGGAGCAATATGTAATTCTTAGGCTATTGATTAGGGTTCTCAGTGAGTGTAGATTGTAATTGGCTATGGCTATTTGGTACTTCAGGATAGTGTTTTAGGCTGTTTGGTTGTGCTTGGACAGTTAATTTGCTTAGTTTTGGGGTTTTAAAAAAATTACTTAAGTACCTGAAGCTCTGACTTTGAGTGTGGTCCCACCACTGGGATAAATCTGGATATTGTATCCAGGAGGAACGTGAGCAGCTTCAGAAGACCTTCTGCTGCCTTTGTCTCTTTCCTTTTCCATCTCTGACATACTCACACATTGTATATGAGATAATGAACAGCAACATCTGTTATATGTTTTCCAGGAACAGATTCTACATTTGAAACTTTTGACCCGAATAAGACTCTCGAGCAGCAGATGTTTCAGAAGACTTTAATCCCTCACTTTAAAAAGTTCACAGAGGTCCTTTGGTCCAAATTTTCAAGGTTTCCTTGAATTAATTATTTCTTGTTTATTTTTTACTGCATGACAGTTTATTAAGGACCAGAACCAAAGGTAGAGATTTTTTTTTAAAAAAACCTAAGATAATTAACTCTCCATTTATTATTAAATTTAAAACTAAGCCAGATATTTAAACAAAATCAACAATATCCAACACTGCCAACCCTTAGGTGCTAGTTCACACAGTGTATTATAAAATAAAAAATGAAGCCTTGATTTTATTATGGATATTGTTGTATTGTCTGCCTGAGGCAGAAGTTTGTGAATTTCTTTGGTGGCTGAACTAAAGGTAATTAGATATTAGCTTTTAATCTCACCTCAGTTTTTCATGAGTGCAGTTCCCTTGACTGACATGTGCTTGTATCACGTCGCTGTGGGTAGGTGCTGCCTGCCTGCCCAAAGCAACATTAAATGATTGTGAGCCTAACTGAGAAGCAGAGCTGAACCTAAGGTAGAACCTAAAATTGTCCCTGAAAATGCAGGAAGCTCAATTCTCGAACCTGGCCTATTTCTCCATAATGACTTCAGTCCAACTCTCTGATCCAAACACTGATGAACTTGGGGAATGTTTGGATGAGGTTCTAAAGTCTGTAGCTTGAATTGAGCTATATCTAGGAGGACAGATTTATAAACCAGATGTGTTCCCACTGGAAGTGTGTACATGAGCCCAACAAAAGGGGTTGTCCTGCAAAACATGTCTGAAACACTCCCTAATGCACTCAGTGAATAGAAATGAAAAGTTTATTCTCTGGACAGTAAGCTAATGTCTCGGAGTCAATTTGAAAAGGTTCCAGTATGGCTGGCATCTGTCACCACATTGAAACAGACACAGTGGCTTTGAGGAGTATCATAGAAATACATTATGTCCTCTTTGACTTGAGGGAATGGTTAGGAACTCATTGGTTATTCTCTCATCCAGAGCTGAAATCCAAGCCTTACTGAAATTTCTGGAATAAATCCCATTTATTTCAGTAGGGTTAGGATTTCATGCCAAATCTTCAACACTGCAATAGAACTTACCTATTTCATCGTACAGAAGATCTGGAGAATCTGCACACGTATGAACTAGTCAGTGTTTCTTGAAGAAGAGAATTTTATACACCTGTTATAGCTGAAAGCTGTATGGTACAGGAGATATTTACTAAAAAGTAAGGGAAAAAGTCAGCACCTCACTGCAGTTGTGATCTTTACTGATAGATGCTTTACTGCCACTTTGAGTTTCTGACAGTTGATAAAATGTCACAGAACAATTTAATATTACCAGACTCTGTCTTTGAGTTTGTGTTTTAGCTTCCATTTTTTGTATTTTTTTCATGGCCCAGAACCAAGTAATTATGTATCTAAATATGATCCTTCATTTACTTTGGCAATGGATCTTCATCTGTCATCATTTTAATCCATCTACTGAGGGAAATGATAGAGACTGCCATACCTGAGAAAGAAAGAATTCTATCTCAGATTTCTCTGTGCTTGAAATATTTCAACAGATGCCATTTTGAGTCCTGCCTCAGAACAGCCTCTTTATCTGAACTCTGAATGCTGCTGTTTGTCTCATAAATATTTTCTAGTATTTAACCACTGTGTGTTTGACTTTTTGAATGACAGACTGTAATTCCTCTTGAGCCATGGTAGCCTTTCAAGTTGACATCTATTTCAATTTTACACTGTGTTTCTTTTATCATTCCTTTCAGGATTTTCAGGGTTACAGTCTGATATATTTAGTGCATTAAAGAAAACAATTATTTTGCAGCTACATTAAATAATTCAAAAATTCTTCAAATTGCAGCAACTGATGCTCTGAGCAATGTTACCATTAAAGGACTCCTCTGTACTGGGCATGAGAAAAGAAACAGATGAAATTACATGGTAAGGGACAGTCCCTCCATAAACTCTCCAGCAGCAAATAGAAAATGGGGGAGGGAAAGCAAAGAGATGGAAATATAAAAAGGAGTTGCCCATTGTTACCCTGTGGGTTTTATCATTGTGGTGGCTTAACCTTGGCTGAATGCCAGGTGCCCACCAAGCTGCTCTATCACTCCCCTCCTCAGCAGGATGGGGAGGGGAGAAAATAAGATGGGGGGAAAAAAAATCAAGATCATAGGTCGAGACAAAGGCAGTTTAATAGAAACAAAGCAAAGCTGTGTGCATGGAAGCAAAAAAAGAAAAATATTTATTCTCTACTTGCCATCAGCAGGTGATGTTTGGCCACTTCCCAGGAAGCAGGGCTTCAGTATGTGTAGCGGTTGCTCCAGAGGACAAACGTTGTAAATAACGAATGCCCCCTCTTCCCCCTCTGTTCTCCTTGCTTTTATTTCTGAGCAGACATCATATGGATGGAATATCCCTTTGGTCAGTTTGGGTCAGCTGGCCTGGCTGTGTCACCTCCCAAGAGCTTCCCCACACCCAGCCTACCGGTGAGGGGGAATGTTGGAGAACCAGCCTTGGTGCTGTGGAGCACTGCTCAGCAGGAGCCAAAACACTGGGGTGTTATCAACACTTTTCCAGCTACTGGAAAAGTACAAAACCCAGCACCCCGAGAGCTGCTGTGGGGAAAATTAACTCCATCCCAGCCAGAACCAATACAACCATAAAATCAGGGCTAAAACTTAGAGCTGATATTTGGAGTGCCTTTCCCCTATCTGTTGAACAAGAGTTTCCTTGAGACAGATAGATATTAAATTCCTATTTCAGTACTATCCAAGTACACAAGTGTTCTTCTTATTCATTCTAGAGGCTGGAAATCTGAGCTACTGGGAGGGGAAGATATGTGGATGAGATTAACACTGAGAAAGGTTGGAGTCTTCCTAACAAGAACTTGAAGTCCCATCCATATGCTGAATCCTGCTGAGCGTATTCGCTTTTCAACTCCGCTGTAGAGCATGGAGCAGTTGTCAATCATGGAGCCACCCTGAACATCTTGGTATTCAATTTTGCAATTGTAGTACACACTGTACAAAAAAAGTTTAACATAGTCTCTGGTGTTTCCATTCGAATGAACAAGGAAAAAGAAAAAGTGTTATCTTGGCAGTCTTAACTTTTACATTAACATGTAATATTGGGTATATCCACAGGCAGCTGCCTGAATACTATTTAAGCTGGGCGCTGAGCTAGGTGCATGCAATGACAGGCAGTAGTTAAGCTGCTCTTATCTTTTTTTCTTCATGTCACTGATAATGATACTCTAATTCTTTTCAAACTGTGTTCCTTTGGCTATGTTTTGACAGCCTGGTTGTTATTCCAGTGGTCTACGTTATTCTCTGACAGTGTCATTTCTGCCAGAGAATTTTCCCTTGAATTTCATTTTCAAGCACCTTTAAAGAAATTGATTTTCTTCGGATTTTCTAATAATCGTTATTGCTCTAAATAACAAGGTTGTCCTTAAGCACAGTGGTGGAAATCAGTGTAGCTTTTTTTGGAGTTCATGAGAATGTTTGCAGCTGAAAATCTACTTTTCCATTACTTGAAATATGAGATGACAGATATTTTTTTTTCTGTTACAAAGCAGAAATTTTATTATTTTAGCATAAATGAAGGAACTTTTCACAATGTTCTACAAGGTAATATCTGAACTGAATTTCAAAGGACTTTTTTTTTTTGTGTTTTTTTTTTTTTTTTAACAACAGTCACATAAATCAAATCTGGAAATTCTTACTTTATTAAAAAAATTTTGCTCTTTCTTTTCAAATTCATATGGTAGACAAACACGTCGTAAATTGTGGATGACTGAAGACGCCTTGTGTATGCTGATGTATCTGAAGAATGGTTTATGGGAATTAAGGATCAGAGTTTTATAAAGTTTCTTATGCAGTATCTTCCTTTGCAACTCTCAATGGGAGCGAGTGAAACATACTGTCTAACTTTGTCCTCATCTCACTGCTAAGGGCAGATTACTGAAGGTAACAGCTTCCTGCTTCCCATTGCTGTTGGTTACTCCAGTCAGTAGAAGACAACGTGGTGCAGACAGGGGTTGTGGTCCTGTTTGGTTCTACTTACAGTTTTATGTATTCATTTTTAACATAATGCTCTTGTATTTTTGTTTGATTTTAATTTAGGTAGCATGATCATGTGGTCAGAAGCCAGGGATATCAGGGATATTTACTGATGACACTAAACTGGGAGGAATGGCTGACACACCAGAAGGCTGTGCTGCCATTCAGTGAGACCTGGACAGGCTGGAGAGTTCAATGAAGTTCAATAAGGGCAAGTGTAGGGTCCTGCACCTGGGGAGGAATAACCCCAGGCACCAGGACAGGTTGGGGGTTGACTTACTGGAAAGCAGCTCTGCAGAGAAAGACCTGGGAGTGCTGGTGGGTGACTGGCTGACCATGAGCCAGCAGTGTGCCCTGTGGCCAGCAAGGCCAATGGTCTCCTGGGGGACATTCAGAAGAGTGTGACCAGCAGGTTGAGAGAGATTCTCCTCCCCCTCTACTCTGCCCTACTGAGGCCACATCTGGAATCCTGTGACAACAGGGACAGGGATCTTCTGGAGAGAGTCCAGCGGAGGTCACAAAGATGATGAAGGGGCTGGAGCATCTTTCTTATGAGGAAAGACTGAGAGAGCTGGGGCTGTTTAGCCTGGAGAAGAGCAGACTGATCAATGTTTATCAATAGCTAAAAGGTGGGTGTCAAGAGGATGGGGCCAGACTCTTCTCGGTGGTGCCCAGTGACAGGACAAGGGGTAGTGGGCACAAGCTGGAACACAGGAGGTTCCACTTAAACATGAGGAAAAACTTCTTTCCTGTGAGGGTGCCGGAGCCCTGGGACAGGCTGCCCAGAGAGGGTGTGGAGTCTCCATCTCTGGAGAGATTCCAAACCCATCTGGACGCTTCCCTGCGCAACCTGGGGTAGGGACCTGCTTTGTCAGGGGGGTTGGACTGGATGATCTTTCGAGGTCCCTTCCAATCCCCACCATTCTGTGATTCTGTGATATCAGCCCTCAGGTTGTCAATGCAATTTGAATTTGGACCCTTTAACAGGTTCATGTTGCTTATGCATCTGATCATGAGTTTTTTTACATTACTTCTATGTCATTCAACAGGACTGAATAAACCTGCTGGTGGAACAAGTCAACATTGACTAGTGAATAAAGATTTTACTCAAATATTTGTGACTCTCATAGCAGGATTTGGAAAGTGTGCAGTAGGTGAGGCAAGAGGTCGGGAAGAGATTGCAGGACTTTGTGGCAAAGGCAGCAAAATCCTTGCCATCAAAACGCAATGCTACTGTTCTTAGTGGCACACAATTTCTGCACAGTTCTGGGAAATCCATGGAAATAACCATACATTTGGGCAGCTCTTCATCTGTGTTTTCTGCAGTATCAGTCTCAGGCACCCAGTGGCAGCTTTGCAAGGTGTGAAGTACTCACAGTTGAATTTTGATTTTTCTGAAGCTGTCAGTGCATAGAATGATATAACAAGTGGAGGAACCTGAAAAATTAGATCTTAGGTTTTTCAACTCAGGAATGAAGAAGAACTCCTCTTAACTCTTGTGTATGCCTGAGCTCTTCATTTATTAAACAAGGAAAATCCTATGCTCTTCTGCCATAAAGTTTGAAAGATCGAACAATTAATACTTGGGAATGACAAAAATATTAAAATGCTAGGCATCAATGAAGAAATTGATAACTCTCTATGTAGAACAAGATTTATGTGCTGTCTTCTGCTCCAGGGTTAGTGTACAGGGCATTATGGAATGAACATTGATTCCCACTGCTGAGGTGTTTTCTTTCCTGTGCGCTGGGTGAGGCAGTGAGCGTGAAGAAAATAGGATGTGACTGAGTGATTAAATACATGCAACTTGGCTCAGTTAAATATTCACAAGCTTGACTTTGTGGCCTGAATTTTCTAATGCACTTGATATTTTGGAACAGTAATGGTCTAGACGTTTTCTTCTGAGATACCTATAACTCTGTGTAACTTGTACCACTCATGCCTGTAATATGCTTTTAACAGCTATTAGTCAAATATTAACATTTAATAAGCTCTCTGTAAGTGGGTCCTTAAGGTGACATGCTGTGTGAGAACCTCTCCCTAATTTTCTTCAACCAAACCTCATATTCCCAGAGATTTCTCAGGCCCAATGACAGTATTTAACATCTCCTGGTCTCAAAACACAGGCAGTGCTGCACACATTGCATGAATTGCAATGTGTTGAAGGCAGCTTTGGCATCATTCATCCAAATGGTCAAAAGTCACTTCCAAATCTCTTTGCTCATTTCCAGGTTCAGAAAAGTTCATCTCATGGGAATGAATACCCTGACCTTTTTTTTTTTTTTGCTGTGAATAGCTAGCACGCCCACTCAATGCCACATCCAGCCAATCGATGGTGAGGCAGAACCTCCTGAAATGATCCGAACAATCTTAAAATAGTAGTCTTTATTTATACAGAAAACAGAAATGACATGCTGTTTTTCCTTTCCTTTCTTTTCTCAAGATAAACTGAATTTCTTCTGTGCATTTCACACTTCAGCTACTTTCAGAATCCCAGGCTGAGTCTCTTGACCTGTGGTATCTGAAACCCACTCTAGTTAGGCTTTCCAAGCCAGCACTTCATTAATTCCTATTTTAGGGAGATGAGGTTTCTCAGAACTGCAAGAAATGACTATCCAAATAAAACCAGCAACCAGATTCAATGTTAAGTTTTTATTTTAAAGTATGTAATACTTGTTACCACGGCACTCTGCCTGGCTAAAAATCTTCCTTTCAGTCAGTGCTTCGTAATTTATGTCTCAGCCTCCAGAATGTTAGTGAGATATTAATATATGCATGAAGAGCAGCAGTCAGTGTAATTACAGTGGCAAAGTGATAAATGCATAGCCATTTTGCCCAGTAATATTGTGTATTTAACAGGTTTATTTGTTCAACAGTTTTTACTTTAATTATATTTTACCTTTTGGGAATTTTAAGCATATAACAATCATAGCTCTTCCATGAATATTTTTCTTAAAAATAAGTGTTCATGCATTATTAAAAATGCACGTGTGTTTGCTTATTTATTTACAGTGATTTCTTTTTCTCTTTTTTTTTAAAAAAAAAAATGTGTCTTTTAATTTTTCTAATAAACCTGGGGAAAAAAAAAACCCAAGTCATCTATTGGAAGAAAGGATATAAGGCAGGTTTCTTGCTGTGGACGAGCTCTAATTAGGTTTTATGCCATATTTTATAATACAGAAGCTCGAGGCAGGTGTCACTCTTTGAAGGCAAGTCCCCAGAGCCATCCATGTGTCCTGTGAATGTACAAAATTAGTGAAATAAATTCATCAAGGAATATGACAATGAATGGACAGACACAACAGGGCAGTGTTAAAAACGGCAGTTGATTTTATTGCTATTAAGCTCAATTGTGAGAAAATAATCAGAATATTTTCACATTCCAACAGTGCAAATTTGGGTTAAACCTATCTGGGGTGCAATTCATCAAACATACCGTGAGCTATAATGCAGACTGTACAAACCTGCCTAGGCTTTTACCCCCTTGTGCTGAATACCAGAGTATACTTTGATTCTTGAGGAACACAGACAAATATCCATTTACAGGTAACTTGCACACTTCTTGGAGTATAGGCATCTTTGAAATTAGAGACAAAACTAGATTCTCAGTTGATGTGAGTTGATAAAGCTCGACAGAGAAATTAAAATTGTGTCAGAATTTTCTCATTTGGCTTGTGGCCTTTATAGAGTGAGCTTTTGTAATTTTTATCATGAGTTTCATGGTATGTTGTCTAAATCTCCATCTCTTTTGAGTCACAGGATTTCAAGGGAACCCTAGCCTTTACTCAAGGAATCATGATTCTGGCTTTGATAATCAAAAAGCTTCAAAATTGTATCTTAAAAATTTAAAGTTGAGAGGACAAAAAATAGCAATAATATTGCACCCCCCAAAAGTGTTATGATTTTTAAGTAAAACTCCTCATTTCTAGAACCTGACTCATTATTTTTGAATGATGATGGCTGGAAATACGGTCATCCTTGGCTTTTCAGAGTGCTTCAGTGCTGGGGATGTTTCCTTCGAGCTCAGTAGATGGAGTTTCAGTATGTTTCCTCCCTGAAATCTGATGGATGGGAAGGCAACAAGCTTCAGACTGATGGTGATGGAAGCTTGTTTGCTGGAGCTCAAATCCTCAGTGAACAGTCCACTCCAGCTCTAATTAGAAAAACATTACAGTTCTAACAGTTGCCTGGCCATGAATTATTCTGACAATGTTTAACCTGCAGATAAGAAACCACTATCAACCTGTCACATTTCCCCCACTAACGAGTTCAGCATCAGTTTAAAAGGAAGTGCAACTCATGAAGCAATGGCTCTGTGTCATAAATTATAGGTATCTGGCATGCATTACAAGGACAGAAACAGTGAAATAGCGTGGGGACTCTTTATTATACACTGACAGTGACAGAAAACCAGCACTCTACAGGGTTTAATCCACCGTAGCTTGTTTATTCCCTTTCACATCCACCCCAGTTTCGAAACACTCAGTGCTGAATTCTGCTGCTATCTGCAATTAGCACAAGTATTTATTTAAAGCTCAAAGGGAGAGAAAGACGTTGTCTTGGATAAAAAGCACTGGTCTCTCTAATCACTCACACAGTGGAAAATAGTGCTGGCATAGAAGACACTCTCATTTATTTCTTTATGTGTGTGTGTGTGTTACTCCAGGTGAGTTTCTTGGTCTGTCTTTAATCATAGACTCATAGAAGAGTCTGGGTTGGAAGGGACCTCCAAGATCATC